>NC_056593.1:11860246-12086806 GCF_018340385.1 Cyprinus carpio | reverse complement strand
GCGCGGTGCAGCGCAGCTTTTTAGTTAGCACCATTCTTTCCCTTAGGACCAAAACAGGGATAATTTAGAAGCCCCCAAATTCAAAATTCACCCCGTTTGGACCTAAGGAAAAGGGGGGGGGTTTTCCTTTAAAGCCCTGCCTGGGACGTTTTCTTAAGCCCCCCTGCGAATTTCTACCATACTGCCTCTCAGCAAATATTAAATTTTGCATGAAATTTTTCACGAAATCAGGGACCCCTATCAATTGCGGTTTTTAAATCTCTTAAAAATGACACTCTCTGTTTCCCTTTCACTTCGATTTGGCGATCACCCACTCTGAAAAGAAGCACATTTATAAGATAATATCTGTCAATCGGCTGAGCAGAAGTCCATCAGCCTTTGTCATCTCCCCTTACTCTGAGCATATCATTAAATCTACTCCTGCAGCTCGTTTTGGATGGGGGTTGCCAAGTCAGCTTTTTTCCCCCGGGAATTGGGGGTACTGTTCCGATTTTTCCCCTGGGGGTTAAGGTTTGAAATATTGCAAATTACTTTGACGAAAGCTTGTAACCAAAACATTTGCTTCTACCCATGAAAACTGTGGAATGAAAAGTGACATGACTACAGCCAAGTATGGTCCCTACCAAAATTTGTGCCGCATTTAACCCATAAAAAGGCACACACACAGCAGTGAACACAGACACACCCATGAACCACACCCGACAGGGGCAGCCATTTATGCTGGGGGCCCGGAAGTTTTGGAAGGATTCCCACTGGTTTCTGCCCCTGCCTTTTAATGTGATGCTATACACATAAAGCAAAACACCTTTTTGGTAATTGCTGGCTAACTGATACGAACTATACATTGTATGTTCATATTTTCTTGTTAGCTTTTTTTATGAAAAGCATATAAGGTGCCATTATATTCGCGAAAAGTTAAAGAGTGTGCCCTGAGCAGGGAAAAACACTGGCGGGACGGGAAACTTTTTTCCTGACAATAGCCTAAAAACCTCTAACCAGACCTAGTTGACTGTTGTTCTCTAAAGCTCTTTTTGGCACAGTCCTTTCCGGTCTTTTGATTTGGGCCCCTGGCGCTGACCAATTGAAATCGCCTGAAAATCTCCCGTTGAGGGGGCCTAAAAAAAACCAGGGGTTCCCGCCCCTTTAATAATACATTTTTTGTCAAAAAAAAAGGGGCAAGAACCCCGTTTTGGGGGGGTGGCCAAGCTTAGGCCACCCCCTGGCCCGCCCCCCACGAGACCATAGGATAGGGGGTCCCATTCGTTATTTTAAGTTAGAATGGTGCTCGCGAGTGCCCCCTCAGACCCTGATGTTACTTCGCTGACTGAGCCTAAAACGGCGGCTACGCAACCGCCTTTTTATACCCAGAAATAAGCAGCATAAGCATGAAGTGCGACTCTGACGAAGACCGGAGGGGGTTTGGGGCGAGGCGGGGCCAGGGTTTTCATAGGGGGTCCGGGAGGGCCAGCAAAACCCCTGATAAATAAAGAAATCTTATTTTTTCAATAAAAAATGGTTTTACTATAAGTATGGCTGTTTAGTGCCTAAAAAAACAACCCGAGTACAAAATTTTTACTTAGGGTAAATGTATTGAGATATTAGTGAATTTTATCAAGAATCGATTTAAATTTACAATTTTTTCATAGATTTTTAATAAAGGCCTCACTATAGCTTTATTTCACTTCAGCTCTCAAAACCCCCAATTGCTTTTCTCCCCAACATCGCATATCTGGATAGACTGCAGGGGTAGTTAAAAAGGAAAAAACCCGGAGTCACGAACGACAAAACCAGAAATAAAAAGGTTATTTACATTTAAAAAATTTCTTTCGGCAATTTCTAAAAGTCACTGTGTCACATTTATTTGTGCAATAAAAACAAAAAAAAAATCATGTCTGCTTGTGCCTTATAGCCACTGTGCTTGAAAAGCAGTTATTTTAGAGTTTAGACGTCGTCACATTTGCAATGTGAAAACGCCGTGAGCCAGTAAAAAAAGGGTGCAGGATGGAAAGTGTGTTTTACTGACAAAGTCTAACAACATCTCATCAGACCGCAGTTCGCAGTTGTTCTATAAAGCTCGGTGGCTGCTGGCTCTCTTCCGCGCTCGTTTGTCCGCCTGACGCGAGGTAGGGTGAGTGGCTGAAGCGCGTCAAACCTCCGTTGTCAATGAGTCATAAAGAGATGTGGCGGTTCATCAATGCATTTCTTAATCCAGGACAAAAACTGCAGTTTTGAGTGTAAAGGCCAACTTTGGTCAGTTGTAGCCAATGGCTCGCTTCAGTGACCCTCCTGGCCCCGCCCATGTTTAGGGTGTGCCATTTTAGGGGCAGGGCAAGAGACTTACCGCCGACTACTGGTGGTTTCAGTTTCATTTTTTTAATCCTTTTTAATATTTCTATATTCAGTAAAAAAACTTTTTATATATTTAAAAACATTAATCTCATAACATTGTTATTATGAATTTAAAATATATTCACCTCTGAGTCTCGTTTTACAGTCTGTAAATATTCCTTCTTAATTTGTGTTCTTTCTGTGCCACTCTAATAACAAAGCTAAATTATTAACCCTAATTTCTAATTTAACTGGTCATTTATTCTTCCTGATTGACCCTTGAATTTATTAATCGGCTAATATTATAGATATATATATAGATAGATCAGGTGTTTCCTATTTTTTATTTTTTTTTATGTTTATATTTTCTAAAAAGAATTGGAAGCGTAGAAAGAATGTAACGTTACCTTTTAAAAAACGAACTGCAAATGTTTATGCAAAGTGTACACTATTAAATATAGCTAATCGACAAATCATGCAATACTGTACCACTTAATAAGAAGTGTTTTTAGACCAGCTAATCGCTAATTATTATATATATATAAAATAAATGGTTTTATAATTTAATACATCTGGTCATCTAATATTAGGCTACAGCGCCCCTAGAAACTCTTCCCCAAGTGTATCTTCGTGTCCACTTCCTCCACTGTCCGCTTCCGCCACTGTTTTATATCGCTATTTTACAAACAGAACACGGTGAAAAGCATTTTTTCCTCATGCATATTAGAAAACGCAAGGCTCATCACTCTCATTCCATTGGGGAGAAGTTTACTTCCAGTTTACTTTCACTTTTACTGCTCGCCGTTAAAGCAGGACAACACTTATGAATCAAATTCCGCATTGTTCACTTTGGGGGAAAAGTGGTGAAATGAAGCTTTCTCAATGTACTGCAGGACTTTGTTTTTAATACTGACCATGGTGGAGATTCAATCTCTTTTCCATCGGTTTCGCGTCTTTGGTGCTTTAGTGAAGGATGGATTAGGCGCTAATGTTATTGTTTGATAATAGAACAGAGCCTGACATCCTCACACACATTGATGACATTGAAACACATTTTAACACTAAAACAACGCAATCAAGCTGTTCAAACGAGATCAGATCAGTTGTAACTTGCTTGAAAAATAGTCTTTTGAAATAGGTCACGTGACTTGGTATAAACAAGTAACGTTTAGGCCTAACTAACTTCTTAAAAGTTGACATTTATGCTCGCGCATAACCTGATCAAATGTAGCTTGGCTGTTATGTGAGTCGCTTCCGGTTAAAAGCTTCTGCCAATTTCTGCAAAAACGTAGGCCTTAATGTTGCCTACACACGTTATTTAGTGGAGATTAGCACCAACATATTTATAAAAATGAAGAAAACACGGCACTGTATTGTCTGAGTCTTTATACGGTGCAAACTAATTCTTTTAAGTATTTTATGGTACTATATAAATATTCTATGAAAATTATTAATTTAATGTGCAAATATATACAGGGGGAAGGGGGGGTGAAAAATATGAGGATGTGTGGATTTTGTGTTGTATAAGATCATTCATGAGACTTACGTATGTTTGTCTGAAGAGTGATCTGTGTAAACCAGTGATGTTCATCCGCTGTTTGTTTGCATGTGTGACATTATGAATCCAGACACATTGATCTGTATGACTGTAGACTAATATTTTCCCACCACTATTGTATATATATGTTTTGTTTTGTTTGTTTCTTCAGTGTTCTGGTGTTGAGACAGACAGAGTGTCGCTGATGGAGGGAGATTCAGTCACTCTACACACTGTGTTTCAAAGAAACCAACAAGACTATAGTAAATGGTATTTTCAGTTGCACTCGCAATCGCTACAATCATGGAGATCTCAGTGCTAGCTGTACAGAGGTTAAGTGTAATGCCAGGACTGAGAGCTTTCCAGAGACAGACTGAGAAGCTGGGATCATTCAGACTGGATCCGCTGACAAGCAAGTAACATCACAAACACAGACTCTGTGACTTTATATCATCTACAGATCATCAGCATTCCACACAGCAAGCGACATGTGAAACGAATCTTGGATGTTCGCGTGTCACTTGAGTTTAGGTCAGTTTAATTAGGCTGTTTTACATGTACAGTTTACATTATATATGGTTTTTTTAAAATACAAGATCCTCCAGCAGCTTGTTGGTTTGTGTTGCAGGGTGTTCCTGCTGCGGTGGAGTGAAAGCTGATCGCTAAAGTTTTAGTTGCTTCTGGGTGTTTAACTTCATTCTTCACCTGGAAAACATCCCAATGAATGCGTTGATATCGACGTTGGTTTTTTATGACAGTCTGCGTCGCTGAAAGTCCGTGGAGATCAGCAGTAAAGATCTTGTACAGATCATCATTGTGAATAGAGATCGCAGAGACAGACTGCAGCCTGGGTCATCATCCAGACATTGGATCTCTGGACGCAGCACGAACAGCAGACAACCAAAGACTCTGGCGTTTATTCCTCTACAGATCAACAGCAGCACAGCAGCAGCAGCTTCAGGTTGTAGAGGGGGTTCAAGAGTTTCAGTTTCTCTCTGTCCCTAGGTGGAGTGTAATTCAGTGTTTTTCCTCTTTTGGAGGAAGTTTGAAAAGCACGCTGTCAATTAATTATTAGAAATCACCCACGTCAAACGTCTATGGGTTAGTGGACTGTTCTTATAAAAAATATGAGGCTGATTGACACTAAGGTAGACTTATTGCAGTGGCAAAATGCGATAATAGTCTCGCCATTAGTTGTTGTGAGCGAGCTGTTCTCCAGGCCTTACGCGCGAAGCGCAAGTGTTTGCAGATGCGGTGTTGTTTTGTCTATACGGATGGTAGTGATCAGCTACTAAAAACCAACTGAGGATGCAGCTCCAATGGCAGCTTCATGAGAATAGAACAAGCCAATGGGATCCGTAGATCAGATCGCTGGCCTTCGGAGGACAAATAGTAGTAGAAAGGTATAGAACTTATCAGGCAGGAGATATGTGTATAAGTTATCTGGATATATTTATCGGATGTGATGCTTCACGAGTCGTCTAGTTAAGTTTAGAACCTCTGTGTGTTGGTCATTTCTTTTATCTGTTGCCAGGTTCTAGGTTACGTCTTGCAGATCGCTGCAGCCGGAATATGTGCTGCTGTTGTGGTTGTCTGTGCTGCGGTCGTCGCAACTGGAAAGGTGTGGTTTTGTGGTTTACTGTTCGTGCCGCCGCAGATAGATAGCGACCAAGACGAACCGCAGATGATCGTCTATAATGTTCATCATGGACTGTGCCAAATTTAATGTCGCCATCCTAGCGAGTCGTTGTCGGTGGCTGCGACCGACTAATTCTCGTCAGGTAAAGGCCGATCCCGTGATTAATACTAAATCCAGCAATCATCCCTGAATGCAGGATTGAATTACTTTCATTACACTGACCGTAATTGTCAATGACATGTTGTTGCTCGCTTAGGTATAACCAAGATATAACTGAGAGTGATAGCGATTGTGTCTCCACTCCACAAAAACCTTTGCAAAAAGAAGAGTGGGTATGAATAGATTTATACGTTCAACTGCTTAATTATAATATACTTATAAAAAAAAAACAATTGTTGTACTGAAGATCAAAAGACTCAACGACCTGTGAAATAAACAATCGTTATGTGCGTCAGGCTTGTGATATTTAGCGAACTAGTGGAAAGCATAACTAATTCATCTCGATTAGTGAGGGCAGTCTGTCAGTGCAGCGCAACAACTAGCAAAAAAGACTTCCCAAATCGTGCTAAGTGGGGCTTTACTAAAACACATCCAAGTGCAAACCCTTTTTTTTTACAAAGCAGTGTCTATTATAAACACCCAATACTAAGAATTCTAGATGTATATTGGAAATAAAATCTGTCCTTAAGTCTTGCTAGTAGCTGACTGTCTTAGGAGTCTTAGCATTGTGTTAGACGCCTAGGGCCATGCTCTGGTCTCAGCACCAAACAGTCCTCATGCTCCCTGCAGATTCTCATATGGCATTTTCCACACAGCTGATCAGAGACCCTGAAAGCATACTTTACACTGGTGTTTTTCACAGTAGATTGAAAGGTCTCTTTAGTGTGCTAATTTATTGGAACTCTGGTGTGGTTTCATCACAGTGCATGCAATAATTGTTTCCTTGATCAAAACAGCATAAAAAAACATTGTTTTCTCAGAATGGCATTTCAGTGAAGTCGTAATGCTTTTTGGTAAAAGGTATCCCTTTAAAATACATTAACTGAGAAAGTATCATTCAATTCATTTGTAGATTTTTTTGTTCTTGCGTGAGACGTAAAAATCCGACTCTTCACATTAGTAGATTTTACCGTTTTTTAATGTTTTTCATACAGCCCCGATGATGATGAGCGAAAAGTCTATGTAAGGATGAGTAGCCGCCTTCTGCCCTTAAATCAGACTCAGGCCTAGAGTCTTCCAATTACAGACGCTGCATGCTCTGGTCCACCTGCGTCCTCATGCTCCCTGCAGCGGTCTATTGGCAGTTTTTCACAACAATGTGATTCAGAGACCCTGAGCATCTTTTACACTGGTGGTTTTTCACAGGTCTATTGTGAAAGGTCTCTTTAGTGCCCTAAGGGCATTTGGAACTAACAGTTACAAGTGCTGTCAATAATTGTTTCCGTTCATCAAACAGCATAAAGAACATTGTTAAACTATCTTCCATGGACGATCTGAAAGTTTATTTGGATTCTTTAAAAATACAATTATACTGAGAAAGTATAATTTTCACAGGTTTTGCTGAGACGATTAGACGCACAGGACGGACATTAGCTGAGCGACCGACAGAAAGGATAGAGATGGTGGGAATAACAACAAAAGAGTAAAAGGTCTGTGAAACAAAAGAAGGCTTATTATAAGGCAAGAAGTAGGACCCGTGTAAAGTTCGATCAGGCTTTTCGCACGGTGGCGAGAACTCAGAGCGGGAAGGCCCTTCGATTGTGAAACCACCAGATGTTGCTTTGTTTTCTTTCTCGATAGTTTGAGTAACATTGGTTTTTTTTGCTTTGTTTCACAGATCTAACACCTGGTTTGATGTTTGGTGCTTAAATATGCTTGTAATTTTCGCATTGTTAGTTCAATCTTGTTGTTTGTTTGTTTAAACAACCAAGGTGTCGTTCCCAGTTCAGACTATGATAAAGCCACTATAAGCCTGGAGCAGAACGCACGGCAATACCTGTTTCCTACTATTTGCACCTTGGCCACCAATAGCTTCTTCACAGTAAAATTCAAGGCGAGTAATGTGGGCCGCCTACAAAAGGCCACGCATTGGGCTCTGCACCTCTTATACAAATAAATTAATTACTTCAGACTAATGTTCCTCTAGAAGCTTGTGTTCTGCAAGTGGACGTTGCCTTTATTGTTCGTCCCAAAGAGCCTCACAATCACTTTCACAGTACTTTTACCATAAATGTTCCCAAAGGCTCCGGGTTGAATGACCTGCCCAACTCAATCCGAGCAGCATCTTCAAGAATCGGGCTAAAAACACATCTCTTCCATCTTTATTTGACCCTCTACCTCCTAGCACTCTCTATTCTAATTCTATTATTTATATATAAAAAAAGCCCTTTTTAGACTCTATTGATTTTAATAGGTGCTTGTTTCCCTTAAAAAAATAAATAAATAACTCAAAAAAACTAACACTAGCGTTTTTCTAATCTCTTTTGTATCTCTATCAGTTTTGTCTGTTCATTTATTATACAATTTAACAAAAAGCAAAAAATGCCTCTAAAACCACTAGCTTGCTCTATTCTTTTCTGTTCTATCTGTTTTCTTTTTTATTTATTATATAATAAAAAAACCTTTGTTATGTTTCTGCATTTAGCTAACTGAGACTTGTAAGAGCACTTACATATCAATGCTCTTTTGTTGATTTTGATTGCTTCCATTGCCCCTCATTTGTAAGTCGCTTTGGATAAAAGCCGTCTGCTAAATGTAAAATGTAAATGCAATAGTTGAACAAATAATGTTAAGTGAAATTTAAAAAAGTACTTTCAGTGTCCTGTAGTTGCGTTATCACTCTTTTTAGCAAAATGTAATTGCAAAATAACACTCATTACAAATGTAGTGTAGTACAGTCGTACAGAACTTTCAAAATGTATGGAAAGTAGAGAGTAAATTCTAATATCTTTTGATACTCCAGTAAAAACTACACACTCTCAGAAAAAAAGGTAACAACAACTGTAACTGGGCAGGACCTTTTCAAAAGGTACACTTTTGTACCTTTTAGTTACTATATGTAACACTTTGAGTACTTATTGTATCTTTAATGTACCAGTGTATGGAATCTTGTTAAGTAACAAAGTAGTACCGCCCCGGTGACAGCTTTGTACCTTTTGTTTCTGAGAGTGCAGAGTATCCAAAAGATATCAAGGACATTAATTAAGTACATGTCACTCTCAATACTTTACACCTCTGCCTTTGGACATAGACACTGCATGCAAAAATCAATCAGACTAAGGGTAGGTATAGCCCATTTGTACAGTTTCCCATTGTTAAAGGCACTGTCAAGTGGGCCAGTACACTACTGTTTCCTTTAATGTTACCAAAGAATGAGCTCGTACCTATGCGTGCCGAGTTCAGTGAAAATATCTCATACCCCGGTCATAAGTTATAGACATTTTAGTAGTAAGTGGCTTCAGTCGCCACGTTGAGTTGTTTTGGTGTGTTGGTTGTAGGTGGACCGTGAATCAAAAGTTTCAACTTTTTAATTAAATTATTGACTGACATTCTCACCCCCCCCCAATTGGATCGAGAATGCTTCTGCACCGATTGGTTCCAATCGGGCTAAAAAACCTAGCGACTATTCGCAAAAAGTAGGTTCTTTCGAGAAATGCCAACCCCCAATACCCCAAACTTTTGGCCATTGGATCAAATTCTGAGGCATTGTGTTTATTCCTGTCTTGAGCCAAGGGATTCCAAACAGTCTTAAGAGATTGAGGTCTGCACCTTACTGGTTTTAGGAGTTATGAGTGATGGTAAGAGTGAAATGCAGTAAGTTTTTCTGTGATGGGTGTTTCTGTGGTGTGCTTGTGTGAAGGTCATAAACACAATTTGTTGTCATGTAAATGTTTTTGCCATGAGTGTAAAATCTGAGGTACATAGGCCAACCAAACTACAAGTTGAAATCTGTGCCATTACTTATGCATAAATAAGAAGTGGACATAGAATGATTTTGTTTCATTAAAAAGCGGGTTTTAAGGTTTCACATAAATATTAAAAATTATGTCATAAATGACTCACCCGTCATGTGTCGTTTCACAACCCGTAGGACCTCCGTTCATCTCCAGAACACAGTTTTAAGATATTTTAGATTTAGGTAGTCCTAGAGGGTCTGTCCCTCCATTGAGAATGTTTAGTACGCGTACTGATACTGGTCACGCAGAAAGGTAATAAAACATCATCAAAGGTAGTCCATGAGACATCAGAGGGTCCGTTAGAAGTTTATTGAAGCATCGACAATCACATTGGCTCCAAAATAACCAAAAATTAGATTTTTTATTCAGGATTGTCTTCTCTTCCGGTCTGTTGTGAGTGCGACTGCTTTGACTGTTGACGTACGACGCTGCTGACGTGTTCTCTAATGCGCCCAATAACAAAGGAAAACACGTCAGCAAGCGTGTACGTCAGCGGCGTCACTGCACTGTTGTTGTGAATGCGCTCACAACAGACCTGGGAAGAGAAGGAAAAAGCGTGAATAAAGTCCATAATTTTTGTTATTTTGGTAGCAAAATGTATTTTCGATGCTTCATATAATTCTAACGGACCCTCTGATGTCTCATGGACTACTTTGAAGATGTTTTTATTATTACCTTCTGGACATGGGACAGTATACCGTAATACATTTTCAATGGAGGGACAGAAAGCTCTCGGACTGAAATCTAAAATATCTTATAACTGTTTTTGTTGTGTTCCGAAGATGAACGGGGGTGTTTGGGGTGACATGAGGGTGAGTCATTAATGACATAATTTAAATTTTTGGCTGAACTAACCCTTTAACATTAATTTTTCCAGTGTTTTTTATTAAGTTTACTCAAATAGTGGTAAATTATCTGTGCATATAAAGAGGTTTATTTTGTAGTAAACAGTCAGAATCACATGCCTTTCCACAAGCAGATTTTTTTTTCCTCCTTTACCTTTACGCCAGCCTCTATACCCATTTACTATCTGAAACAAGTAACAATAACTTATTTATATGTACAGTATGTTGCTTCATACCATTATTATGTGTGTGTGTGTGTTGTGTGTGTGTATATATATATATATATATACCATTACCATTAAATATCTGATTCAACCCATAATAAACTGGATTCTTTAAATGTTGTGACACTAAATGGTGCTCTAATACAGAATATACATACTGTTTGTAGTGTACACTTATAATATAGAAAAAGAATATCAGTCAATTTATAAAAAAGGACACACTGTGTGGTTTGCTGTTTTTTTGCAAAAATAAAATGTAAGAATAATAAATAGGGAAACAGGCATCAATGACTGATTCAGAAACATTTGTATTGTTGAGAAAACTTGTGCTGTTATTTTAATTTATGATTTCCCTTATGATTTCACATGCTGGATGATGAATCAGGTGAAAAGTCCCTCTAGAGCAGATTGAAGGAAAGACCCAAGCCATACACAAGCCAGAATATCACAGGGATGTGGGCTTCTGACCAGTATCAACCACCTAGCAACCACATATGTTCTAAAAATGTGCTAATATCCACCAGAACATAAAACCTCATGTTTGCCAACTTTAGGCCTATTTATTAAACAAATTCTTTTGCCCTTCATTTAATGAAAAAAAGGGGGTGTGGTCTCATTTGTAGGACTTCATCACCTGTGTTTTGCTCCCTGATTGGTCATCCTCAGTTGGCGGACGGTTCTAGAGCTGGAACTTATGGTGAGATACTCTGTGCACATTTTCTCTGATCTTGATCTCGGTTTCAATCTTGTCCTTGTCTTGAGAGTTAGCTGTTGAACAATTCACCAAAACACATGCTCATGTTTGGATTCATCAGACAGAATGCTTGACTCAAGTCCTAAGTGTCAAACACAGAAGACAACGGAGACAGATGTTAAATCAAAGTCAGAACAGTTTATTGGAAGGATAGGAATATCTGGCAAATGAGAGATGAATGGCAGTCCAGGGAGAAGCCACAGGCACACAGACACACTCCAGAGGTAGAAAGGTAGTTGGTTTTCCGAAGTATCCACTTGACGACGACGACAGAATCCTCCAAGAGGTAAGAGAGAGTCAGGTTTAGTCCACACAGTTACTCCAGGTAACATAGACGAGCCCGGACAGTGTCTTTGTGTTTGTGGCTGGCTTTTGTAGTGAGTGTGTGATGGGGGAGTGACAGGTGCTGCAACTTAAAAGTCAGGTGATAGTGATCTGGTATAATTGGTTGTGAGTGCAGGAGGACCTGGCAAATCCGTGACAGTATGTATATCTCTGATTTTAGGGGCCTTTTATTTACATTTACAACCTTTAGGTTCCTTTCACTGTTGTGATGCTCCCATAGTTGTGTGTGTGTGTATATATATATATATATATATATATATATATATATATATATATATATATATATATATATATACATAACATATATAAATTATTATTATTATTATTATGTACATGTTAGAAATAATAGATTTATTTCATGTTGTAGACTCCTTGTTCACATATAAACAGGTTATAATAGTATAAAGAGCAGGTTGACACTAGATGGTGCTGTGGGGTAATTTTCACAACACAATTGTCTACACAACATAAGGCTGTCTAATTCTAAACTTTAAACTACATTTATTTTAATTACAAATTTAAATTGATGAATTCCATTCATAAAAACGGAATTTACCGTGCAGTGCGGAATGTTACAGAATGAATGGTGCAGATGCGCGGTCTTGTTGGCTACTGAGGCACACGTAACCCTAACGGTTGTTGTTTGTAGTAGTAATAATATTTTGCCATTTAATATTCACATACACTAGTTCATATTGCAGTTTGATTAAAGTGTACTGACTTTATTGTATTTGATTTATTCCTTCAAAAATTGACGAATTCCGTAACATTCCTTGTTACACAGTAAACTGTTGTGTAGCATTTTGAATACAGAAATTAAAGGGTTTGTTCATTGTTTGGAATTTTCATTGGAATAAAAAATTGAATCATGTTTTTGCCTTCATTTGATTACCAGAATTTCTAAAATCAATAATATACATAAATAAAAAGAAGAAAATAAAATTTCATAGGGCCCTATATTGTATAAAAATCCGCGAGTCCACGAGGGCACATTGAGAGGTATTTTTAGGACAGACTCGATCGTCACGCCGGAAATAACGGTCTGGTTGTTTTTTGACAGGAGCTGCAGGTTCGGGGAATATGCTGCCTATGTTCCATTTGAACTAAGATTACAATTTTAACACATAATAAACATGTGCGTGAGTTTCAGATGAATTTACAGGTTTAAATATAAATACTAGGTTTACATATGACTCAGTACAGCCCTGACATTCCGTTCTATTTATTTAATGAATCATAATGCGATCATATTATTGAACGCGCTATTATTATGTTTGAGATATTAACCACTGGTCGATGACCATAATGTTTGTATAAACTGTAGGTAACAACTGGTAAAATATACACATAGGTCATAAAAACCGTAATGATACCTACACTTTTCTTCTCAGCCATGTCATCAATTGCTCTTGAGTGAAATCTCCTCCCATCCGTTGTCTGATTGGCATTTCGCAAGGATTCCTGGGTAGTTAAAGTGTTCGGAGCCTGCATCTATGCGGGCTTCACGGAAGACCGCTTCAAGGGTACAAAGGGGGCGCGGCTGAGCACACTTTAGAGCATTAGAATGCTGAATGGGACGGCCTAGGGACTCGTAGACTCAGCAAGCACGCGCAATTTAAGTCCACGAGACCGAAAGTCCACATGAAGTGCGCCATTTGGGACAGGGCCCAAGAAGGCGAGCTATGCAACCGACTTCTATACCCAGCAGTCAAAGCAGCATTAAGTCATGAATGTGCGGACTCTGAGGAAGACCGTGAGGATTTAGGGTCAGAGGCGGAGCCACGATGTTTTCATAGGGATGGCCAGGGAGGGGCCAGCAACCAGTCTGATAAATAATGAAATCTTCATTATTTCAATATAAAAATACTGGACTGTTTAGTGCCTAAAACACAACTGAGTAAAACAAATTTTTACTTAGGCTAACTGTGATTGAGATATTTGTGAATTAGATCAAGTAATGCTGAGTAAATATGACAATTTCTGTATTATTCCTCACCTCCAGGTTTTTTAATAAAGGTGCTCACTATAGCTTTATTGCTCATTCAGCTTCTCAAAACTCCCAATTGCTTGCCCTCCAACATCGCATACTCATGGATGAGACATGCAGATATATATAGTGATAAAAATGTGAAAAAGGCCGGAAGTCAACATTAGACAGACACAAAATGCCAGAATATAAAACGAGTTATTTTATGCATTTAAATGGTTTCATTTTCGCATTTTTTTTATTTTAAGTGCACTGTGCTCAAATTTATTTGTGCAATAAATTACAAATAAAAAATACATATCTGCTTGTGCCTTATACTGTGATCTCGAATTGCAGATTATATTTTAGTACTTGTGTGCAGTTTGCAGCTTTAATCGCCTTTTTGCTAATTTCATGACTTAGCTGACGACAGAACTCGGTAGGCATTTAATGTATGCTCGTTTCTTGTGCGGGTTATTTATGATAAAGTTATACAGAGCGTGCGTCACATTTGCATATGTTGAAGAGCGCCGTGAGCACAGGAAAACGGCTGTCAGGATGGATAGGAAATTGTGTTTTACTGACATAGTCTAACAACATCTCATCAGACCGCAGTTCGCAGTTGTTCTACTTAAGCTCATTTGGCTGCTGTAGCTCTCTTCCGCGCTCGTTTGACTCGCGCCTGACGCGAGGTGAGGTGAGGTGAAGCTGAAGCGCGCGTCGGAAAACTTCTCCCGTTTGATGTGGTCATAAAGACATACGGCGGTTCCGCATCTAAATACATGCATTTCTTGTCAAGAAAGAAAAGGGGACAAAAACTGCAGTTTTGAGAGGAGTGGCCAAGCTTTCGTCAGTGGTAGCTAAATGGCTCGCTTCAGTGACCCTCTGGCCCCGCCCCTGTTTAGGGTGCCATTTGGAGCAGGTCCAGATTTACCGCCAACTACTGGTGGTTTCAGTTTCATTTTTTAATCCTTTAATATTTTTATATTCAAAAACTTTATATTTAAAACATTAATCTCATAACATTGTTATTATGAATTTTAAATATATTCACCTCTGAGTCTCGTTTTACAGTCGGTGCCACTTCCTAAAAAACAAAAGATAAAATTATTGACGTAACTTATTCTTATTATTTTCATTGAATTTATTGTTTAATTACATGTTTGATAAAACATTATAAATATAATTTTTTTGACACAAAAGATGACACTTTTAATAAAGTTAGGGGGGAAAAATGGCATTATAAAGGTAAACTTTACACTTTCAAGAGTCGAATATCACTTCAGAATGGAAGGTTAATCTTTGTCATTGATCAGGTCTTCCTATTTTTTACTTTTACAATTATTATTATTATTATTATTATTATTATTATTATTATTATTATTATTAAGTGGGGCACAAGTGCTTCTAAAAAAAAAATTTAGGCATAAGCGTAGAGTCCTGAAGAAATGTAACGTCACCTTTTAAAAAGGAATTGCAAATGTTTATGCAAAGTGTAAACTTTTAAAATAATCTACAAATCATGTACCACTAAATAAGAAGTGTTTTTAGATCAGCTAATCCTGCCAATCAGAGACACTTATTAATAATCCTCAGTTTTTTATGAAATCATTCTTTCATTTCACTAATCTTCTATTTTTTTTTTTTATTTATTTATTTATTTTTTTATTTTTTTGTAAACAGTTTTAAACTGTAATAATATTTTCTTTCTTCTCATTAAAGAGGCTTAAGAGGCTTACATTCTAATATGTGTAAAATTCACACACAACATTTAATTTGGCCAGAATTGCAAGGCCCATGTATTGATATCCAGGAAGGTTTAGAGAAAATATGAAATAAGTTTAAAGTTATTTTAGATTATAAAGAGTTTTATAATTTAATACATCTGAAAAGTCATTTAATATTAGGCTACCCCGCCCCTAGAGTCCACCCAGTGTATTTGTCCACTTCCGCCAATGTCCACTTTCGCCACTGTTTTTTTGTGCTAAACGGAACACGGCGAAAAGCTTTTTTTTTTCCCCCCTTTTTTTCCCCCTCATGGATATAAGAAAACGCCAGGAACGTTCATACGTCATCACTCTCCTTCCATTGGGAGACTCCAATTTACTTTCACTTTACTGCTCTCCGTTAACGCAGGACAACACTTATGAATCAAATTCTGCATTGGTTCACTTTGGGGAAAAGTGGTGAAAATGAAGCTTTTCCTCAATGTACTCGCAGTGACTTTGTTTTTACTCGACCATGGTGAGATTCTCTTCGTTGCAATGTCTTTTCCGTATGTTTCTGTGTCCTGTAGTAGGCCTAAACGCGTCTTTGGTGCTTTAGTGAAGGATGGATTAGGCGCTAATGTTATTGTTTTGGATAATAGAACAGAGCCTGACACTCACACACATTGATGGACATTGAAACACATTTTTAACAATTAAAAACAACGCTATCGCTTGCTAATTTATTAGCTTAGGTTTAATTTGCGTGAAAATTATATTTTGAAAAAGGCCACGTGACTGCGTATAAAGAAGTAGGCCTAACTAACGTCTTTAAAAGTTGACATTTATGCCTGATCAAATGTAGCTTGGATGTTATGTGAGTCGCTTCGGTTAAAAGCATCTGCCAATTTCATAAAACGTAGGCCTAAATGTTGCCTACACACGTTATTTAGGTAGGAGATTAAGCACTAACATATTTATAAAATGAAGAAAACACAGCACTGTATTGGCTGAGTCTTTATACGGTGCAAACTAATTCTTTTAAGTATTTTATGGGTACTCTGTAATATGATTTTATGAAAATGATTAATTTAATGTTCAAATATATACATGGAAAGGGGGGTGAAAATATGAGGATGTGGATTTTGTGTTGTATAAGTGTGACATTATGTGACATTATGTGTGACATTATGAATTCAGACACATTTCTCTACTCACAATCTTTATGATCTGTATACTAATATTTTCCCAACACTATTGTATATATATATTTTTTGTTTGTGTTTGTTTCTTCAGGTGTGTCTGGTGTTGAGACAGACAGAGTGTCAGTGATGGAGGGAGAGATTCAGTCACTCTACACACTGGGGTTAAAACAAACCAACAAGAAGATATTAAATGGTATTTCAGTGGCAACTGCGTATCGCTCAAATCAGTGGAGATCTCAGTGATATCTGTACAGATGTTCAGTGTAATGAAGGTACTGAGAGATTCAGAGACAGACTGAAGCTGGACAATCAGACTGGATCTCTGACCATCAGGAACATCAACACCACAGACACTGGAGTTTATAAACTAGTGATAATCAGCAGCAGCAGCGACAGTGAAAAGATCTTTGATGTTTCTGTCACTGGTTAGTCATTTAATTAGTGTTTAAATGCAGTTTATATATGTTTAAAATACAAGATCCTCCAGCAGCTGTTGGTTTGTGTTTCAGGTGTTCCTGCTGCTGAACGAGAAGAGTTAAGGGAAAAGAATCTGTCACTTTAGTTCCTGGTGTAACAAAACACCCAAATGATGTGATGACGTGGTTTTTTAATGACAGTCTCGTCGCTGAAGTCACTGGAGATCAGAGTAAGATCTGTACAGATGAACAGTGTGATGAGAGATTCAGAGACAGACTGAAGCTGGATCATCAGACTGGATCTCTGACCATCAAAAACACCAGAACCACAGACTCTGGAGTTTTATCATCTACAGATCAACAGCAGCAGCAGCCAGCTTCAGTTTTAGGAGGGTCAAGAGTTTCAGTGTCTCTGTCACTAGTGAGTGTAATTCAGTGTATTTTCTTTTGAGGATTTTTAAAAATCATTTCAGTATTTTAGATCAACCCACTAAGTCTTGGGTTGTGGACTGTTAAAAAAAAATCCAAAAGAGTCGATGACACTAATGTTATTAACATGCAAAATGCATAATATTAGCCAGTATTCATGTGAGCGATGCTGCTGCTTACAGCTAAGCTCAAAGTGCAGATGCTGTTTGAGATGTTGTAGTAGCTAAAAACAACTGAAGGCACCATTTATGAGTTAAAACAATGTCATACACCTGATGACCAAAGTATAAAGGTATAATTATCAGTCAGAAGATATTGTTAAGTACTGGATATATTATCATTCACTCTCTAGTAATAATGACTGCTTCTCTTTATCTGTTCCAGGTTCAGGTGTGTCTTCAGAAGCTGCAGCAGGAATATGTGCTGCTGTTGTGGTTGTTCTGCTGGTGGCTGCAACTGGAAGTGGTGTGGGTTTACTGTCGCCGCAGAAGATACACACAAGCAGCACAGAATGTAAGTGTGACATAGGGCTGTGCAATTAATCGCATTCGATTGTCGTGCGCATCTCGTCAGTAAAGCCGGTCCCGTGATTAGTACTAAATCAGCATCACCTGCTTTCAGATTGAGTGGCTTTCACTACACTGAGCCGTATTTCACTGACATGTGTTAAACGATTAGGGAAAGAAAAAACCTACCGGAATGAACACAAGTCCAAGTCTCTAGTAAACTCAGCAAAAAGAAAGAGAAAGGAAACTTCTTTATACTTTCAACTGCTTTTTTCTATCAATTTTTTTATGTGTAAATATTTTTATGAACATAAAAAGACTCAACAACTTAGACATAAACAAAAAAAAATATTTCACAGGCATGTGATAAATAGTAATGGAAGAGGGTAAAAGGTTTCTTGTGTGTAAATACTACAGTGCATCTCATCTTCATAGACTTGCCAGTTCTTGCTGTGAGATGTTACTCCACTCTTCCACCTAGAAGATTTTCTCCAACACATCTGGTGGTTCATACGCTCACATGTGGTTTGGCTCTGTAAGGATGAACAGCTGTCCTTCTGTCTTGCTGTAGCTCTGTCTTAGGTGTCTTACATTACAGACGCTGCATGCTCTGGTCTCACCTGCAGTCCTCATGCCCTCCCTGCAGCAGGTCTATGGCATTTTCACACAGCTGATCAGAGACCCTGAGCATCTTTACACTGGTGTTTTTCCACAGTCTGTTGAAAGGTCTCTTTAGTGTGCAAAGTTATTGGAACTCTTATTTCACAAGTGCATGCAATAATTGTTTCCGTTCATCAAACAAGCATAAAAAAACATTCCAGTGAATATCTGTAAAGCTTATTTGGATTATCTTTAAAATACATTATACTGAGAAAGTGTAATTTCAATTTTTGCTGAGTTTATTTTGTTCTTTTTGTAACTTAAACATCAGACCTCCTTAGTAATTTTACCTTTTTTTGAATGTGTTTTCTTACAGAACGATGATGATGATCGAAAAGATATTCCTTTGAGTAATGGGATGCCCTTAAATCAGACTCAGGCCTCGGCTTCCAATTAAACAATGTAACATCATTTATAATTTTGATACTTTAAAAAGGGACACTAAAGAGAATTACGAAAAGATGAAGAGAAGAAGATCAGCTGAAACTCTCGTCACTCACAAAGTGATCCCAAGACATTTTCTGTTTCATGTCTATTGCACTATGTATACAGTTATAGGTGGGGTGTACATTTTTTTCAGAAACGCTTTAGAAAACTGAATTGAGCCGAGTAGCAAAACAAACTTGTATCCAATCAGCATTAAGGAGCGTTTCTACTTATGATGGGGAGGAGGGAGCGTTCAGCGCACAGGACGGACATTAGCCGAGCGACGACAGAAAGATAGAGATGGTGGATAAAAACAAAAGAGGAAAAGGTCTGTGAAACAAAAGAAGGCTTATGATAAGGCAAGAAGTAGGACCCGTGTACTGTAAATTTCGGATCAGCTTCCCAGCACTGGAGAGAACTCAAGGCCTGCGATCGGACACCGAGGTTGCTTCGTTTCTTCTCGATAGTTTGAGTAACATTGGTTTTGCTTTGTTTCACAGATCTAACATATGTTGACTTTTGCTTAAAATTGCTTGTAATTTTCGCTTGTTAGTTCATCTTTTTGTTGTTGTTTAACAATCGTATTGTCGTTCCCTTCAGCTATGATAAAGACAATATAAGCCTGGAGCGAGAACGCACGTCACACCTGTTCATCAAATTCATAAAATTCAAGGCATTGATGTTTGCCTGCAAAACCACCACTGGCTCTCCAACCCTTTTAGTAAATTTCATTACTTCAGACTTATGTGCCTCTAGAAGCTTGTGTTCTGCAAGTGAACATCGCTTATTGCTCTTCCTAAAGAGACTCACAATCACTTTCACAGACTTTTACATTAAATGTTCCCTCCTGGTGGAATGACCTGCCCAACTCAATCCGAGCAGCATCTTCAAGAATCGGCTAAAAACACATCTCTTCCATCTTTATTTGACCCTCTAACTCTAGCACTCTCTATTCTAATTTTATTCTTTATATATAAAAAAGCCCTTTTTAGACTCTATTGATTTAATAGGTGCTTGTTTCCTTAAAAAAAAAAAAAAAACTAACACTAGCTTCTCTAATCTTTTTGTATTCTGTTTTCTTTTTATTTATTATAAAATTAACAAAAGCAAAAAATGCCTCTACCACTAGCTTGCTCGATTCTTTTTGTATTCTATCTGTTTTCTTTTTATTTATATTTAAAAAAAACTTATGTGTACTGCATTTAGCAATTTAGCTAAATGAGACTATATTATATATATATATATATATAAAATGTACATGTGTTATAAACAATGGATTTCTTTCATGTTGTAGACTCCTTGTTCACATTTAAACAGGTTATAATAGTATAAAGAGCAGGTTGGACACTAGATGGTGCTGTGGGGTAATTTTCACAAAGCAATTGTCTACACAACATAAGGCTGTCTAATTCTAAACTTTAAAATACATTTATTTTAATTACAAATTTAAATTATGAATTCCATTCATAAAAACGGAATTACCGTGCAGTGCGGAATGTTACAGAATGAATGGTGCAGATGCGCGGTCTTAATATTCACATACACATACACTAGTCCATATCGCAGTTTGATTAAAGTGTACTGACTTGCATTTGAAGATGCTGCTCGGATTGAGTTGGGCAGTTCATAGGGCCCTATTATTGTATACAAATTAATAAATTACGTTGTTTTTATGAATTCAATTAATTAGATATGTTTTTGATTAAACCATTAAAATGGAATACAGAAAATATTTAAATGTAAAGATCAGAATTTGGGCCTTAAGAATGTAGTTTTTTATTAAACTTTTAATTAACTGCTTTTAAACAAGTTTCATGAGTTCAATTAACTAGACATGTTTTTATTATTTTAATTTAATAACAACCATCCATTAAAAAAAAAAAAAAGTCATGCATCTGAATCTATAATTTAATACTAAACAACAGTCTACAACATGAAAGAAATCCATTATTTATAACATTTACATAAAAAACATAAAAAAAAATTGGACACAATTATGGGACACGGTCGTGCAGCAGCGAGTATCATAACAGTGAAAGGAACCTAAAGATTGTAAATGTGTGAAATTGTATAGGGCCCCATTCTTGTATTTTGTCTGGGGCCCCCAAATCACTAAATCCACCCCGTGTTAAGTCTGCCCCTGAGGTCAGTGTTTATCTGGTTAACATGACCAGTTAACCCCTGCTATTATATGCTGTAACTAGGGATGTAACGATGCACCACGAGCCAGTTGAAAATCTATACTAAATATTTGACGATACAAATGAGATTATAAATGAACTGCGATACAGTTTGGGGTAGGAGTTAATATGAATGTATCTCTGATCTAATTTAGATGAAAAAACAGCTCATGGGGCATGCATGCAGTATATTTGTTTGGATCCTGATTAAAATACAAGTTTGTTGCCTCTGACTGAATGGAAAGAGCACAGGCAAAGCCTTAGTTTGTTTATATGAAGAGATGTCTTTATTTGTGCTGTTTATTTATTTAATTTGCGGTTTGTTTTAAAAATTGTATATTTTGTCATGAATTTATAATTTGTCTTAAATCTCCCTTTTGTTTAAAAAAAAATTAATATATGAGTATCATAAGTTGAATGAATTGATACATCCCTGTAACTACACCATTATGAGTGCAAAAATCATCTTTCAACATTGCTTGTCATTTGTTTTTGGTGTTTCAGTGAATGTTTCATTAGTGACATTGTGAAGGCTTGAAATAAATGTGTGTGTTATCCCTGTCTGACAAAGAGTGATCATTCACATGATATGGATCAGGTGTCTCTCTACATGCCTAAAAATACAAAAGAACCTCGCCAACACTGGAAATCAGAAATAAAGGGTATAAATGTATTAATAAAATATAAATAAATGGCATTGCTTTTGAACTTTTTAATCTGATTGAGTGAATTGATTTCAATTTTTACAGTATAATTTGACAATATTTACGTTTCACCTTTGGACAACAGCACTGTTATGCTACTGGGAAAATATACAAGATTATTATTATGCAACATTGCTAGTTTTTAGTTAAAATTTAACCTCAAAACTAATTTTAAAAACTAAAGTAATTATTACAGTAGCAAGCATCAGTCATAAGCTGTTAATCACACATTGCATTTATTCTTAAAATGACTTCCAGACAGAAACAGGATATGGCATTTATTGACTTAAAAAAAAAGAATAGAATAGAATAGTTCTTAGACGGAACTATTGCTAAAGCTGGAAATAACTGTAAACCACCACTGCTTAACTGCACGATCACTGCGCATGAGTATATAAGATCATGATGCATACAGTATGCAAAACAAATATATGATATTGTCCTATTCCACAGTAAATTCCATATGATTTAAGACCTTTTTTGTCAAACAACGGCATTGATGTGTTTAGTATAGAAGGCCTATTGCTGATTTTGTGTTGAGCAGAAGTGAAATGGTTACACGTGAGCAGGAATGGAAAAAAGCCATTGACACAATTTCCACACCTCAGAGACACGCTCACAAACAGACATCGACCACAAGACACATTAGACACATTCTCATGAAAAAGCTGTGTGTGACTGTCACAGATCAAAACACATTTGTGTAGAGATGTAAATAAATGTGAACATAGCAGAGTCTTCACTCCTTTTGATGAGTATTTTGCATCTGCATTTTATGCTATTTTCATGAGTTTTCACACATTTATGGGTAAAACATAATATTGCTCCATTGGATTTAGAATTGTATTACAAGGGAAGTGTCTTTGAAGTTTTTTGCGAGACCAGTTCACACTTTAAACCCCTCAGGATGACTGATTCTCACCAAAAGACTCAGACTCAAAAGTTGTTGCAAGCCATCATCTTCTCTTTGTGATTGGTGCATAATCCACACATGCTCCTCTTCAGCTTTCTGTAAAGAAATTGCACTAACATGAGAAAATAAGGTTCATCCTGAAGATTGCAATGTGATATAGTTTTTTTTCTTCTATGGAATGATGCTCTTATGGGTGTTATAAATATCTGAAATGGCGCTGTAAGGCTGGTTTCCCTACAGTTGTTCATGCTTGCCAAAAAATAAAGAAACATTGTCAGCACAATGGTATAAAACTGTAAATTTTTTGTTTATTGCCACCCAGTGCCACTTATACCAACGATGGAAATAAGCGCAGTTAGAATAGCCAAATATGTGGGAGAGCGTTGCTATTGAATGATTATATTGTATTGCAATAGGTAGCACTTTAATGTTAATGTTGAATCAAGACTATAGTTAGCACATTATTTATGACTGAAATGGTTTAATGAAAGTATTACATTATGGTTACACTTGAATTGGTTACAAAATAGATGAAGGATGGCCAAACATAAACAGTTAAATGTACCCAGCATGTATGTAAAAGTTACCTGAGAGAGAGAGAGAGAGAGACAAAAAGAGGGCCCCAGCAAAGAAAGAGAGATCAAAGAAAAGAGAGACAGAGCGACAGTTACCTTGACCACGTGACTAAAAACCAAATGTGAGACATTCAAAACTGACCAATCAGCAGATTACAGCTTCCCACTGTGCAAAGGGTGTAATAATTAGCAGACCCCATGTACACATGTTGGCCTATCTGTGCCTTCAGGATTTCCAAATAGAAGAAAACAGATTTTGGAAAGGAAAGCAAAGGTCTTTGAAAATTTTTGACCCTACAGTGCTGTTATGTGTGTGATGGTCATCTGCTGAAATTATGCAAAGACACTCAAAACAATAATTAATTGTATTACTGGTTTATGTGTGTTTATGTGTTTCTTTTGTTGAATGTTGGCTCAGCGTAAGTGATCTCATCTTCGTGAGTCTGGACTGTTTCAACACAACAACAACGATGCATTAAAATGACATTAACATATTTAATTTGACATTAGGTCTATAATTTTTCACACAAATTCTTAACAGAGTATGAGATGTTATTCATTAAATTTAAAGTAATATTTCTTTAAACATAGCCTCTTTACATATCAATCAAACCCAGGCAGGATGTTTAATAAATGTAATTTGTTGTGCTTGTATGCCTGGAAATTAAAGCTAAACCCCTGGCGCGCGTGCTGTGTGTGTGGTTTATTTTTTTTTTTTTTTTTAAATCAATGAAATGAAGGTACTATATTTTCGGGGATTTAAGGTTAAACTACTGTCATAAAACTGTCATAAAAAATTTAAATATTTTTTTTTGGGCCCAAAACAAATTTGAAATAATCTAACACGAAATATATTCCAAATTTGAAATATCACACAAAAAAGAGAGAGATTTTTCGTAAGGAATTTGTTTGTGCAAGAAAGTTGAGTCATTGCATATACAAACAGACGGTGTATTATGATATGAGTGAAATCGACAGAAGTGCCAAAACTACAGTACACATATTATTTTGGTTCTTGTCTTAAACAGAAACTAGGGGAAGTTAACTACACAAAAATACTGTTGAAGTCAGTCTGTAACACTTGCCTTGTTGCTCTGTTTGTTCTGTGGGTCCGGTAGAAAGCAAAAAGATCCCAAATCCAGCCATAAATCAACAGAGATCAAGCAGCAGCAGCAGAGAACAACTCTATCAGAGAGAATGAGTCTGGAATGGTAATCATTAATGTAAGTGAATGTTCACAGACAGGAGATCAGGTCAGCAAATAAAACACACATATCAGCACTGATATACCTGCACATGTCTGACAGAGTTGAGTGGAGGTCCAGCGGTGTGGAGTTGATTAGTGAATGAATGTTTGAGCACAACAGCTGTAGGTGCTTTTTTTATCCTGATATTCCACCTCCAGAGGTAGAGAGAGACTGATGCTGAGATCAGACACAACTGGGAACTGAGTTTGCTGGACAATAAACTGTTTCCTTTGTACCAGAGAGAGAGTCACATGACCCAACATCACCACTGAACACACCAATGAACAATTCTGCTGTGCATGATGATGATGATGAAGAACATTGTGAAGCGTTACTGCTGATGACAGGAACAGGCAGACGAGCTGAAAACATGAGAGATAAGAAGAATACAGATAAATCTTTAAAAAAAAAAATGTTTGGGTTAATGCGCTCAGTCACTGTAAAATAAAAAAAAACAGGTTATTGTGGAATTTTACAGTAGGGTTAATGGACCCATGGGTTTTACTGTATGTGTGCCTTGGTTACCTTGCCAACCGGCTTACACTAGTGAACGTAAGGCTGGGGTTGTGCCTTGGCTACCTTGTCTAGGTGAGGGAGCAGAATATGCGTTGCTCCATCTTGTTGGACGTTG
Organism: Cyprinus carpio; assembly: GCF_018340385.1. Lineage (NCBI taxonomy): Eukaryota > Metazoa > Chordata > Actinopteri > Cypriniformes > Cyprinidae > Cyprinus > Cyprinus carpio. The sequence continues at coordinate 12,061,614 of NC_056593.1, read as the reverse complement.
TTTGTGGGATTTGTGTTATTGGTAACTTGATTGTAAGATTGGTAAAAGCTTTGAGTGAAACACTTGAAATTATTACTGTTCTCTCTCAAGAGTGTGTACAGACCGCTGATTAATCTGATAAGTTTGGTTTTATGAATGCTGTAGGGGCTTAGGCGCCATTTATTTTTGCGACATGTATTTTCTCCTGGTTTTTGGATTAGTTAAGGATTAAGGAGAATGTGTTTGTATTTTGAACCCTAGACCTGGAGTCGTAACAATTTACATAACTCTTATACTCAAATTTGATAAATGAAAAGGCATAAACTGAAAACCTACGATAACTGATTGTACCTCGACGCTGTATCGTCGATGCATCGAAGAAACAATTAATAATTCGACACCCCTTGTTCTGACGCTCCATTTACATGTTAAGCATATTTTCCCTTGAAAATAAATGAAACGTGTCATTATCTTTATGCAGCTTAAAACAAACATTGTAACCGTACTGAAGCGTGAGTTGCTATTTCGCCTTACCTCTCTCTTACCTCAGCCCCCACCTACCCTAGACAGAATATACTCCAGAGATATAAACAGTTAGACCATTTGCTGCTGCATAGAAACACAACTGCATAACACGTCCAGCTTTATGCCTTATAAATCACTCTATAAACAGACTATAAAACATGACGCTTAGTTTAAACTGTATTGATTGTTGATTTTTGGTGTGACTCAGACATGCATCTGAATCAACCCAGACACATTTAGCATAGCTAATGAAAAAACATTGCTCTTGGAATAAATATGAAGGCTTCATAAGCACGTATACTGCTAAATATGATGACACCCTATGTAAAGCACAAATGCTTCTATCCCTTTAAAACGTTTTCATATCCGTGCTAAACTGAAAGTTATAAAACAGCAATGACATACAATAGACCACTAAACACAATGTGGCAGCAAATGTGCAATGTGCAAACTGAATACAGGACGTTAGTTTAAACCTTTTGTATTACTTTCACAGTATTTCACAGTAGGACTTCTCTTGATCTGTCGCACTCTTTGTCACGCTTTCTAGACTTGGCTAGAATCAGAAATTTGAATATGAACATAAAAGGCCCAAGATCCAAGCAACACTAATCACCATTATGGGTGACCGCACACTGCCTTGTAAGAATCCCACGCAGACATAACTCACAGTAGTAAACATTTACATTTCTTCACAGTTTCATGTTAAAGACAACTTGAGAATGTGAATTCACATTGAACCAAGAGCAGGAATGACTGTCCCGATGAGCGTTAGCATCATTCTGTTGTTGACAGTTATTTGTAAGACAAAATGTATCCAGCTTGCATTTAGAGTTTACAGTCCATGGAGAGGGGCCCATTATTAATTGTAAAACGTGAATACTCTGCACTAATGTGATCACATTGGTGGGTTGATTTTGGTTCACTTTTTTTCTCTCAGGTGTTTTTCACTTTGCAAACTGGTTGCATGTGCCCCGTCATGTATTTCCTTGTACCTCATGTTGGCGTTGCCATGTGCTCCCCCGTATATGTGGCCATTGTTCTGACTGGTTCACTGTTTTCTTGTCTCTCATCTTAGTACTGGTGGCTTACCCACTGTTTGATTGAGTCCATGGCTAGGTCAAGGCTCAGTTTATGCTAAAGTCTATGTTTATGGATATTTTCAAGGTTAGGCGAGCCACACCAAAACCTCGCGATCCTTTTGTAAGTTTAATTTTCCACTATGTCCCAATCGCTTATTGGTGTTTCATGTCAATAAATGCACTTGGGTTTATCAAGCTCACCTCCAGTGGAGTATGTTACAATAATGACAATTGTGAGTGTGTGCGTTATTTTTGTCACATACAAAATCTTAAGTCACTTTAAAATGCAAATAGTTCCAATAAAATAAAACATGTTGAAAGATAGGACAAAATGATTTTACTCACCATAGACAGAAACACTGAATGTTTTTGTTCTCGTTTTCCAGCTATCTCTAGTTGATAAACTCCAGTATGTCGGGGTTGTGAATGTTAGTGATGGGTCAGAGATCCAGTCTGTTTGCTCCAGCTTCAGTCTGTCTCTGAATCGCCCATCAGGAACATCAAATGTGAAAACAATTCATACTTTATATTGATTTCAGCTATAAATGAACCTTTCAGCTCCATATTTCCACAGCATACTATCGTCTTTCTGTAGTTCAGTAACATCAATGTTTTAAAGTGACAGAATCTCCCCCCTCCGTCACTGGCACTGACTGTATTTCATTTGTTTTCAGCACCAAACACACCTGAAGAACAGATTTAACAACAGTTTAATACATCTGAATGGTTTTACAGAGCCTGAAATCAGCTGTAGATATTATGTTTTAGGATAACTTCAGAACATTCAGAACGGCAACAGAAATGCAAACTAAATGAACGCTGAGATTTTAAAAAATGGGGGTGACAGTTAAGGGTTTAAGAACAGAACAAATATTTAGGGTTGGTGTTGCATACAGAGAAACCCCTCTTTTGTTAATAATTCTAACCTTTTTATAATGGATTAATACTTTAATCTACAGTTTATTTTGTCTGCCATAGATTTGCATTGTAATTAAACATTAGTAATGTAAATTTTTTCCTCGTTGAACTGACTACTAGAAAGTTTCTCTCTGACCTAAGTAGCTCTTGCAGAGTATGAAGAAAATAAATGTGTGAAAAAACATCTGTCTTTATAAACCGCCACTGTAACAGAGAGGAATGTTAAAATCAAACAGAGAAAACATTTGTTCTGTGATTTTAAATATTTTCCTGGAAAAAAAAAAAATAATATTCTTATAGTGTACCCGAACCATAAAAAATAAAAGAAATAATATCCTTAATCTAGATATAATATTATTTTTATAAGTTTATAGATCCTACGTAGAGGAAAGTTCTGTGTTGTAGAGTGTTTAAAATACCAATTTATTAACAAAAAATACTTGATATTATGAGCAAATTGAAATACAAGTCAAATTGTTGCTGGATATTTTCAAAACTTACAGAAAAATAAAATGATTTACACTTTCAGCTGTAGACTAATTCAGACTTGATTCAGAGTCCTGCACATTTTGACTAATACATTTCCATAACTTTTGTACATGCCTATGATTACTGCAGAAGTAAAATATAAATTTATCTTCAAAATAATATAAAAATGGCCGGATATCTGAAAGCAAATAAATGAAATTTTTGACTCTCTGAGCTTCAATGCCGAGCAAAAAACAGAGACGTTTACATTCAGTGTTTTCATGTCTTTCCATACCTGGAAATTTCAATTTAAAATTCTGAATCATTTTGGTACAGCAAAAATATCTAATTTGAACAGTAGGCTGTCAGGAAGAAGGAATCAAAGTGAGCAGTGTACCCTTTTAAAAGATGCACTTGTGTACCTTTTTTTATACCAGTTATATACATAAAGAGTGCATATTAGTTCTTAAAGGTATATATATAAAAGTAAAGTGTGCACACTAGTACCTAAATTCATATAGTAAACCATAAAAATGTATAAAATAAACCATAAAAATGTATTTATAACTTACCAGTCAGACTCCAGCAGCACAAAAAGAACAAAAACGTGTGAAACATTTTCTTCAGTTGTTCAGTGTCTGATGTTATAAAACTATCCTCTGAAAACACTGAAGCTATATCTGAATCCTCCTATGAAAACAGTCTGACCCTTCCAGTTCATACACTGCATTTGCATTACAGATTGGGGGGGGGGGGTTACTTTTAAAATATGTTCCTTTCTAGTTACAAAATTTCTGATAAAAAAAGTGTCCAGGAATGTAATCAAGCTCCATAATGAAAGTAATGTAATCTGATTGCGTTTGAATTTCTTCAACATCACATGTAAATTAAACTAGTTGTGATTTTAAAATTGTGCAATTTAAGTGTTTGGGGGAAAAAGTACAAAGTTAACAGCATGTGCGCTCTAACAGTGGCAGTTTTACTGAGGTTCAAACTGAAACCTGCTGTGGTTGGGTTTCTTCAGAAATGTGGTTTGATTTGGAAAAACGTCTAGAGGTGAGAGTGCTACAGATCAGTTGTTATAGTTAGTTTGTAGGTGAAGAGTTTCTTCCTGTCCTGCTTCTATATGAACAGCTTTAATCTACAGAACTTTAATCTACAGAAACATGATGAGAAACTGCACAATGATTTTATTAAACACTCATTTAACACTCAACAGTTGGAATGAACATCAAAATGCTTTATTTTATTATTTTATTTTAGAAACTGATTACTTTTTAAAGGGTGTACAGCTCATCTTATATGCATACAGTGTTCAATTAATTGAAATTTTACTTTAAATATGTGTTGGCCAAACCTGCATGCAAAACCCAAAGACACTGGTGCCATTACACAATCCTGGGATAATCAAACTATAAATATGAAAAGAAAACAAATAAAGAAAAAAAAAATAAAATAAGCAATAGGAATACATTAATTTCCTGGTCTTTGATGGGGTGATATTCATAAGGGTTGTAAGGGTCTGTGAAAATGCACCTGTGTGCATTTTTTGCATGCAGCTGTGAAAAGTTAATAAAAAGTAGATAAATACAGATTTTTTTTTTCTGGTGTTATTCCAGTGGTGTTATTTCTCAATTGCTCAAATCCTTCATTAGAACATTTGAAAAACACACTTAAGAGAATCCAGTTATTTAACTGCTGCAATTACAACAGGAAACACACTTTTTAAGGTGCACAATCTCCACCTCCAACATTGCCAAAAGACAATGAACACAATTCTGTACAAAACTTAAATAAATATACATTATAAACATAAATGTGCCAAAAATATATACAATCAGATATATAAAAAATGTAACAAGAGCACAAAGCAACAATAATATAAAATATTAAGAATAATATACAAATAAAATATAGAATATAATAAACCAATTCACCTTGGTGACGACATAATCGATTTGTATTACCTATTTTTATTAGCCATTTCACACAATTCAGAAAAACAAAAATGTGCAGGAACTATAGGCCTGTATTTCTAATATTATAAATGAAATGTGCATTATTTGGAAGAAATTCGAGGGTGTGACTGACTTTAGGCCATTAATTCCATTAAAGTATTGCTGTATACAGTGGATCACCTTGTCTTTTCCATTTGGGAGACCCAGAGGTCCCCCGCGCCGCGCCCCGCTCCCCTTTCCCCTTCTCACACAGCTTCTGTGCACGGCACCTTCTCAGCAAGCAGGTGACATGATAGATAATAGAAAACCGCTTTGCAGTGGCGGCGCAGAGCGTTATTTATTTTTTTACTGCTCGTGCCGCCCCCCATGTATCATGAAAAAATGCCGCCCGGTTGCCCATGCCAAAAACCACTACTGATTTGAGGGCATTTGTAGTGTCGGTATAGGGCCCAAACATAACCTCAAGCCCAGAGGCCCCGCCCCCCTAAGTCCTGCCCTGTACAGAGGTGATGCTGGTGATGTATTTAAGTGTCATCATTATGTGTAACAACTTTCAGCTGCAGAACAGTCCCATACACCGAAAACACGGGAAACAACGGCTCTACTGTACATCGTGCTGCATTGTGCTGATGATGTTTAAATGATGTTTTGTTGAAATTTGCATTAGATGGGTATATTTGTTAATGATGATCAATGTAGAAAGATTGGCGACATTTGCATTAAATCAGTATCATACAAAAAGTTTTTGTTAATGTATGCAAAACAAAACTTTTATTTTAAGTTTATGTTTGTTAATATATATATATATATATATATATTATTTATAATATATATATATATATATATATATATATATATATACATTGCACTACAGTACAGAGTCCAGTTTAATAACAAAGGGTCCATGTGTCAGACACTTCACTATCTTGAGGCCACGAGTTACTTATCTTGAGGCCACGAGTTAGTATCCTTGAGGCCACAAGTTACTTATCGTTGAGGCCACGAGTTACTTATCTTGAGGCCACGAGTTAGTATCTTGAGGCCACGAGTTAGTATCTTGAGGCCATGAGTTTACTTATCTTGAGGCCACGAGTTAGTATCTTGAGGCCACGAGTTAGTATCTTGAGGCCACGCGTTACTTATCTTGAGGCCACGAGTTATTATCTTGAGGCCACGAGTTAGTATCTTGAGGCCACGAGTTAGTATCTTGAGGCCACGAGTTACTTATCTTGAGGCCACGAGTTACTTATCTTGAGGTCACGAGTTAGTATCTTGAGGCCACGAGTTACTTATCTTGAGGCCACGAGTTAGTATCTTGAGGCCACGAGTTAGTATCTTGAGGGCCACGAGTTAGTATCTTGAGGCCACGAGTTACTTATCTTGAGGCCACGAGTTACTTATCTTGAGGCCACGAGTTAGTATCTTGAGGCCACGAGTTACTTATCTTGAGGCCACGAGTTACTTATCTTGAGGCCACGAGTTAGTATCTTGAGGCCACGCGTAGTATCGTGAGGCCACGAGTTAGTATCTTGAGGCCACGAGTTAGTATCTTGAGGCCACGAGTTAGTATCTTGAGGCCATGAGTTACTTTGATGCTCGGACTAAGTTTTTAAAGTGCTATTGTATCACACACTGTACCGATGCTTTTACCGAAATGACAGTACCACGTGGCTGATGACGATTGAAGCTTCGAACGTCATGCAGTATCGGAAGGGACAGCTAGTTTGAAAAAATTGGAGCTTTGAACGTCATGCAGTATCGGGTGTGTGTGTTTGTACACTTCTTTGGGATTCAGTAGAATAGTTGAGTCAACTGTAACTTCAACATCAGACAAAAACTTAATGCACGTCACACCCCTGTTAATTGTATTTATTTAAAATCTTGTTTCTAAATCAAGTGTATATAATAAGAGTCAAAGGCAAGAGTTTTTTTTATAAAAAAATGGTATGTTCCAATTTGGGGAGAGTGGGAAAAAATGTGTTTTTAAGATGGCTGCCACTAGAAGTTGGGGCATGGACGGATAGAGAGCTGGGACAAGATTGTTGTGCTGTGTAGCAAGGGAAACTCCAGCCTCGATGTTGTAGAGGGGAGTTGGTACTGATTTTAGTACTTGCAGTTCTAGTTTTAGACTTTTTATTACAATCTTTGTTTTAAGCTCTTATACCTATTTATTTGCACATTTTGCACACATGCTTAAATAACAACCCTTTGGACCCCACCTTCGCTCATTGTGACTGCTTGGGTCATTTTGGCTACATACAAACTGCAAGTTTCAGGATTGACAACCATGAATGGCAGCATGGTAACCATAGCAACATTGTGGTGTTTCGGAGAGAATGGAGGCTCACAGATTAGCGAGTTTTGTGTTAGCTGCTGTTGACAAAACAAACATTAGACTGCAAAGACATATGAAAATCCGCTAAATGTAATTAAATCGCTGTCATCGGGAGAGGTGCCATAATCTAGTTTTGTTCTTTAAACTGTTGTTATTGAACAGCCTACACTCTCTTGACTTCAACTATTCGGTCCACAATACACCTCTCTCCACATACATTTATATACAGTGAAGATGATCAGTGTATTGTTTAATTAACATGAATTTTCCAGTGTTTGTAATAAGTTACTCAAATATTTGTAAATTATCTGTGCATATAAAGAGGTTTTATCTGTGGTACAAGACAATTAAGAATCACATGCCATTAGCATATTCTTTTTTTATAAAGATTAACTTTGCATCAGGCTTATACACACCATTTTTTTTCTGAAACAAGCAAAATAACTTGAAAGATATATGCATGACGATAAATACCATTAAAGGGATCATATGATGAGATTTCAATTTTAACTTTCTCTTTGGAGTGTTACAAGCTCTTGGTGCATAAAGAGTACCTTTTATTCTCGGTGTAGTATTGTTGTTGTCGCTGCTGCCATGTCGTATAGACACTGTGTGTTTCACTGTGAAAGTGAAAATTACTTTGTTTTTGCACACTAAAAAAAAAAATAAAAGATAAAAAAAATAATAAAAAAAAAAATAAAAAATAAATAAAGTTTATAATGGGTTTTATGTTTATGTCTCGTCGCTCCGTCCAGACAAGGCATCACAATATGTTAAGGCGGGTAACATTTCCTCACACGCTCGAGGCATTCAGCCAATCACAACACACTGGATAACTGGCCAATCACAGCACACCTCGCTTTTCAGACCGATGAGCTTTGTGAAAATTGACTCCTTTCAGAAGGCGGGGCATAGAGGAGCAACAATAATGTACAGTATGTGGAAAATAATGTGTTTTTTGAACCTTTGTGAACCCATAAACACATTTCATTACACCAAATACACAAAATAATGTTCTTTTTAGCAACATCATATGACCCCTTTTAAACAACTAATTCCATCATAATAAATAACTGGATTCTTTGAATGGTGAATTCCTAGTTAGGACACTAGATGACGCAGTAATATATAATATGCACACTGTTTGCAGTGTACATTCAAGATTCAAGATTCAAGATTTTTATTCTCACATACACGATTATATAGAGCATATATAACCAGCAGTGAAATGTGAGTCAGGTCCGCTCCATGGACAGTGCAGTTATTAAAGAATACAACTCAGATGAAAATATACATAAATATAGGTATGGAAGATTGAAATAAAAGTAAACAATAAAAAATATAAGAATAAAAAATATATATATAAAATGATGTGCACTGTAGAATTAAATACAGAATAGAAAATAACGTGCTTGAAAGTATACTGTAGTCTTAAATATTTAGATACACAGGAATGTGCAAGAGGCAAATGTGCAAACAGGATGACTCTGTCAGTATATCAATATGAGGTAGAGAATGATGAATATCTTACTGATTAAGTGAATATTAAGTGGAGACATGAAGATGTTAAGAGGCTGGTTTTGAGTTTAGGAGCCTGATGGCCTGGGGGAAGATAACTCCTCCTAAGTCTCTCGGTTTTTGCCATCAGGCTACGGAAGCGCTTACCAGATGGGCAGCAAAGTGAAAAGATGGTTACTGGGGTGGATGGAGTCCTTGATGATTTAACAGCTCTGCTTTTGCAGCGTTTGAGGTAGATGTCCTGCAGAGAGCAGACCCTGAGATGCGCTCTGCTCTGTAGAAATTGAAAGCAACGCTCACTATGAACTGGCAGAATCTTTGGGATTGTTATAAAATGGGTATATTTAAAGATTGATGTTTTTGGTTGTGATAATATAATAAGGCTGTATTCAGAACCGCACACTAGCATACAGCTGTTAGAAAGGTGACTTAGAAAGATCTGTTAAAATAATAAGAGTAATATAATATCATGTAGCTTAACTTTAACTCTATCCACTTTCTTTGATAAAAACTTAATGTTTATGTGTACAGGATCTGGCTGTTAGCCGCCAAATGTTCGTGTGATGTCATAAACTCGGCAGCGATGGCATCAAAGTTGACTTCCACATGAGTTGTAGGCCTACATCTGACGTTAAGTGATGTTATGTCATGTAACTTTTTTCTTAGTAAAGGTTGGAAATAGTGACTTCCTGAGTTGAACTGAAAGAAGAAAGCCTACTTATCTGTGTGTAAACTTTGATCATACCGTTTCAGTCCAATGCTCGCAGGCATAAATTACTATTTTTTCATGTGCTGCTATTATGCTACTTAATGCCTTATTATGCTACTTAATGCTTTCACTTTCTGGATGATGAATCAGATGAAAAGTCCCTCGGAAGCACAAGACCCAGGTCATATAAACATTCTACAAACCAGAATATCACAGAGATGTGGGATTTTGACCAGTAACAGCAACCAACGATGTTCTAAAAAGGTACTAATATCAACCAGTACACCATACTAACCACATTTTTACAAACTATAGGCCTATTTATTTATCAAATTAAGTCTTTTTTCCCCCAATAAAATTAAAAAGTAAATGGTTTACATTTTATGTTTGGATAGCAGCACTGTTATGCTACTGAAAAAATAAAAACTAAAAGATAAGAAACATTGCTACTTTTAGTTAGTTTCACCTCAAAACTGATCAAAACTACAGTAATTATTAAACATCAATCATAAACTGTAAATCATACAATTAGTCTTAAAATGACTCTCAGACATTGACAGAAAAACAGGATATGACCTTTATTTATTTAAAAAAAAAAAAAAGCTGTCAAGAATAGTTCTTAGAAGGTACTACTGTAGAGCTGGAAATAACTGCAGGATCACTGCATAAGTTACCTTTATATAGATCATAATATATATGCACACAAATATATATTTTTATATTCCACAGTAAATTCTCTGTATAATTTAAGACCTTTTTGTCAAAAAGCGGCATTAATAGCTTTAAAGCAGGTTTTGTGAAGAGCAGAAATGAAATGATTTCATGTGAGCAGGAATGGAAAAAACACTTTAACCACATGCTATTGATAAAGACGCACTTTCCACACCTCAGAGACACGCTCACAAGAGTCAGAGACATCGACCACAAGACACATTATACACATTCTCATGAACAAGCTGTGTGTGACTGTCACAGATCCTTTTGATGAGTATTTTGCATCTGCATTTTATGCTATTTTCATGAGTTTTCACACATTTATGGGTAAAACATAATATTGCTCCATTGGATTTAGAATTGTATTACAAGGGAAGTGCTTTTGAAGTTTTTATGAGACCAGCTCACACTTTAAACCCCTCAGGATGACTGATTCTCACCAAAGACTCAGACTCAAAAGTTGTCGCAGGCCACACAGCTAAACGACTGAAGTTTGATCATCTTCTCTTTGTGATTGGTGCATAATCCACATGATCCTCCTCTTCAGCTTTCTGTAAAAAAAAATACAATAAAAATAAAAATGCCAGACTCAAGAAAAGAATAATATTATAGTTTAGTTTTGTAGTGTGGAATGATGGAATTATATTATACAAAGACACTCAAAACAATAATTAATTGTCTTACTGATTTATGTGTGTTTCTTTTGTTGAATGTTGGCTCAGCGTAAGTGATCTCATCTTCGTGAGTCTGAACTGTTTCAACAACAACAGCAGATGCAATAAAAAGGCATTAACAAATTTAATTTGACATTAGGCCTACAACTTTTTCACACAAGTTCTTAACAGAGTGTGTGGTGTTGGTCGTCAAATTTAAAGAAATATTCTTTAAACATAATTCTTTACATATCAATCAAACCCAGGCAGGATGTTTAATAAATGTTATTTGTATGCTTTGTATGCTGAAATGAAAGCTTAACCCTTTTCTTATCAGTTTTTCATTTTTTATTTATTTATTTATTTATTGCAACGACGGTACTATATTTTAATTTGACAATGTTTTTTATTAAATATTTTTTATGGTACTTAATTATATGTGTCCAGTAGTTATACTTGATTTATTTACTTTTTAAGCATTCACAACTTTAACTGTTATAAATCTTGAATGCTTTAGAACACAGACTTTCTGGTCTGGTTTATTTTTAAAGATGACATTATTGTCATGAAAATTTGAAAAATACCATTTTCAAATTTTATATAAAATATATATTTCCCAAAAACCATTTTACTTTAAACTGTGAGAAAATCAAAGACCCAAATCTAAACATCATGTGTTTCAAATTTGAGGCTGATATCTATAAAAAAAAAGCTTTTAGTAAGAATTTGTTTGTGCGAGTAAGGTGAGTTAAGTGACACATTCATTGTCATGCATATTCAAACATAAATGTATTATGATATGAGTGAAATCTACAGAAAAAGCCAAAACTACTCATTATTTTGGTTCTTGTCATAAATAGAAACTAGAGAGTGTTAACTACGAAAATACTTGAAGTCAGTCTGTAACACTTGCCTTGTTGTTCTGTTTTTCTGTGTTTCCTGTAGATGCAGAAGATCCCAAATCCAGCCATAATCAACAGAGATCCAGCAGCAGCAGCAGAGAACAACTCTACCAGAGAGAATGAGTCTGGAATGGTATTCATTAACGTAAGTGAATGAGATCAGGTCAGCAAATAAACACACATATCAGCACTGATATACCTGCACATGTGTGACAGAGTTGAGTGAGGTCCAGATGTTGAGTCTGACTAGTGAATGAATTGTTGAGCACACAGCTGTAGGTGTTTTTATCCTGATACTCCACCTCCAGAGGTAGAGAGAGGACTGATGCTGAGATCAGACACACTGATGCTGGACCAATAAACTGTTTTCCTTTGTACCAGGAGAGAGTCACATGACTAACATTCACCACTGAACACACCAATAAACAATTCTGCTGTGGTGATGATGATGATGATGATGAAGAAGAACAGTTTGAAGAGTTACTGCTGATGACAGGAACAGGCAGACGAGCTGAAAACAAAAGAGTAGAAGAGAATACAGATCAATCTAAAAATACTTGGTTTAAAGAGTAGAAGAGAATACAGATCAATCTGGGGGGGTAGTGTGAAACAATTTTACAGTATGGGACCACGTTTTACTATCTATGTGTACCTGGGCTACCTTGCCAAATGGCTTAACACTAGTCACTAGACCAAGTCATTGTTTTGCAAGTCGCAAGTAAGTCTCGAGTCTTTGCATTCAAGTCTTGAGTCAAGACAGACAAGCCCAAGTTAAGTCCTCAACTTTAAGCTTCATGTCCTATACAAGTCATTAGTGCTGTTTGCCCAAATTAGTGTCTCTGTATTAACTACTACAGTAAACTTCAAGCCATTAGTCTATAGTAAGTAAAATTAAGTATAATAATTATAAATATATAATAATTAGTGGAGTTTCATGGAGAAATGAATTAGTGTTTGTGAACAAATTGTGTAGGCCTAAGTGAATGAATAATTTCTTTCATGTTCACTGTTTCATTTGTAAATGATTCAGTGATTTTAATGAATCAATTAAGTCAAATATTTAATAACTTGCCAATATGTAAATCAGACACTCATTTATCACCACTGATGTAGGTCTAGAGAAATAGACATTGCTTTAATGAAGCTGAAATTTAAAATATGTAAATCAGACACTCATTTAAAAGTAAATATATTACAATAGTTATAATATATAGGCTACAAATCTTAAATAAAAATAAGAAACCATCATTGCATGGTTTGGCTGTATGTTGTTTTTTTTTTTTTCTTAGGTTGGCTATTTATTTAATGAATATATAAAAAAATTTTTTTAATTTTTTGAGATGTGGGGCACAAAATTTTTTTTAATGTGACTGTAGATATTCAGATTCTCAAATATATGTGAGTCAATGTATTTTGTGGCTCAAACAATTCATAATGACCACAGCTGATGGCTTAGTTTAGGGACTATGTGCGCTACCATGTACAGTAGTAGCCTGTCAGATTTACAACACTTGAATTCAGCCATTTCTTCTGAAACACATGAAAGTGAGTGGCTGGTAAACAGGGAGAAAAATAGAGTGAACTTTATAGGTAGGCTATATAAAATGTGCGTTTGTCTTGAAAAAAAGATCTAATTACGTTTGTAGGTTTATTACTGCCATTTCCATAAACATCAGTGTATATTATTATTATTACTATTATAAATGGTTTATAGTGATGATGTGTATTTTAAATGTCTGAAACATTAAATAGCCTAAAACATTATGTGGTTAAAAACACTGACAAGCGCTCTCTTGGCGAGCCCCTCTCTGGTTCAGTACCAAAAGCCGCGCTAACCATAGCTACAGGTGTGATCATACGCTTCAGTAACCAAGCTATCACTCTGTTTTTTGTTTTTAGAAGGTAGGCCATAAAGACTTTACAAGTCACAGGGCTCAAGTCCAAGTCAAGTCTCGAATTATTGTTGCTAAGTCAAAGTTGAGTCGCAAGTCTTCTTTGATTATGTCAAAGTCCTCAAATTTGGGACTCGAGTCAAAGTCTAGTCTTGAGTCATGTGACTCAAGTCCATAACTCAGCTAGAAATGCGCAATATGTGTTTTTGTTAACAAGAAATATCAGTTTGCAAGCTGATAGAGATAGGAATCCCAGTAACTACCTGAGCAAGTGCCATCAATGAGGTCATTTTGATAATTATTGATATAACCCTTATACTCTTATTTGATAAATGAAAAGCCATTGGAAGTGATGAACGACAGTAGCATGTTCTGACACTGTATCTACATGTTCAGCATAGCTTATGAAAACATTACCCTTGAAAATAAATGAACGTGTCATTATATTTATGCAGCTAACAAACATTGTAACCCCAATGAATGTGACTGCTATTTCACCTTAACTTTCTCATCCATAGTTTAGACAGCATATACTCCAGAGATACAAACAATAGACCATTTGCTCCTGCATAAACACAACTGCATAACACTCCAGCTTATGCTTAGTAAATCACTCCACAAGACTATAAACATGATGCTTAGTTTAACTGTATTGATTGTTTATTTAGGTGTGACTCAGACATGCATCTGAATCAACCAAACACATTTAGCATAGTTAATGAAAACATTGCTCTTGGAAATAAATGAAGTCTTCATAAGACGTATACTGCTAAATATGATGAACCCACATTCAAATGCTTATATCCCTTTAACGGTTTTCATATCCGTGCTAGACATTGCTGCCGCAAAAACACAATGTGCAGTAAACACTGTTACTTATATGCTTCAGTGATTCACTTGTGCAACTGATGACATGACACTAGTTTAAACCTTTGTAATATTTTCACAGTATTTATATTTCACAGTAGGATTTCTCTTGTATTTGTCTGCACTCTTTGTCATGCTTCTGACTTGGCTAGATCAGATATTTGAATATGAACTTGCAAGGCCCAAGATCCAGAGCAACACTAATCACCATTATGGTGACTTCAGAATAATTACAGTAGTAAACGATTACATTTCTTACAATTTCATTGTTAAAGACATCTTTATGATGTCAATTCACACTGAACCAAAAGCAGTGAATGACTGTGATGTTAGCATCATTCTGCTGTTGGTTCACAGTCTTTTGTATGAAAATGATCAAGCATGCATTTATTTCACAGTCAATGGATGACTACAGCAATTAATTGTAAAGTAATACTCTTTACTTATGTGTCATGTTGCTTTGGGTTTTGGTTCACTTTTTTTTCTTATGTCTTTTACTTTGTAAATTGGTAAATGTTTCCTGTCATGTATTTCCTTGTACCTCGTGTTGGCCTGCCATGTGCTCCTCCGTATATGTGTCATATTCTGATTGGTTCATTGTTTGATTGTTCACTGTTGTTCTTTGTTAGTCATAAGTCATTAGTCTCTCTCTCTCTCTCTCTAGCACTCATGTTTCTGTTGTCTCGTCTAAGTATTGTTAAAAGTAATCTACTGTTTGATGAGTCAAAGTCTAGGTCAAGTTCATGTCAATGCTCATGTTTATGCTTAAGTATATGTTTATGGATATTTTCAAGTTAGGTCATGTTTTAAGTTTAGTTTTCCAATTCTACATTTTATGTGTTTTCATGTCAATAAACTGCACTTGGGTTTATCAAGCTCACCTCCAGTGGAGTATGTTACATAATGACAATTGTGAGTGTCTGAGTGTTTTGTCACATGCCAAAATCTTAAATCACTTTAAAATGTGAAAAGTTCCAATAAAATAAAACAACATGTTGAAATATAGGACAAAATGATCTCTACTCACCATAGACAGAAACACAGAATGATTTTTTTCTCGCTCCAGGTATCTCTAGTTGATAAACTCCAGCATGTTGAGTTGTGATGTTTGTGATGATCAGAGATCCAGTCTGTTTGTCCAACTTCAGTCTGTCTCTGAATCGCCCATCAGGACCATCAGATGTGGAGAACAATTCATACTTTCTATTGATTTCAGCTATAATGCTCTTTTCAGCTCCATATATCCACAGCATATTTTTGTCTTTCTGTATTTCAGTAACATTAATGTATAAAGTGACAGAATCTCCCTCCGTCACTGACACTGACTGTATTTCAATTGTTTCAGCACCAAACACACCTGAAAAACAGAATTTACACAGTTTAATACATCTGATGGTTTACATAGCCTGAAATCAGCTGTAGATTTTATTCACTGACACTGACCTTCAGAACAACCCAGAACATTAACAGAAATGCAAACTAAATGAACGCTGAGATTTAAAAAAATGGGGGTGACAGTCAAGGGGTTAAGAACAGACAAATATTTAGGATTGGTTGCATCACTTAAATACAGATAACACATCATTTGTTTATAATTCTAACCTTTGATAATATGATTAATACTTTAATCTACAGTTAATTTTGTCCGCCATGGATTTGCCATTGTAATTAAATATCAGTAATGTTCTTTTTTCCTCTGACTGACTACTAGAAAGTTTCTCTCTGACATAAAGAGCTCTTGCAGATATGAAGAAAATAAATGTGTAAAATAACATCTTTATAAACAGCCACAGTTACAGAGAGACTGTTAAAATCAAACAGGGAAAGCACTGTGTTTATGGATTTCCTGTAAATATTTCTTATGTGGAGAAAAAAATACGTTATATAATATAAAATATATAGTACCCCTAACCATAAATATATATTATATATATATTACCCTATATATATATATATATATATATATATATCCTATAACTTTATATTTATTTCCTTAAAAGTTATTTGTTTCAAAGTTGTAGAGGAAAAGCTGTGTTTAAAAATAACATAATTTATTAACGAAGAATACTTGATAATTATTGAAAATTGAAAGTACAAGTCAAATTGTGCTGGATATTTTCAAAACCTTTAAAAAAAAAAAAAAAAACTTAAAAACTTTCAACTGTAGACTAATTCAGACTGATTCAGAGTCCCTGCACTTTTGAACATGTCTATGATTACTGCAGATGTAAATATAAAAATGGCCTGATATTTTGAAAGCAAATAAATGAAATGTTTTTACTCTCTGAGCCTCAATGCAGCGCAAAAAACAGAGACGGTTACTCTCAGTGTTTTCATGTCCTTTCCACACCTGGAAATTTCAATTTAAAATTCTGAATCATTTGGTACAGCAAAAATATCTAATTTGAACAGTATGCTGTCAGGAAGAAGGTATCAAAGTGAGCAGTACCCTTTTAAAAGGTGCACTTGTGTACCTTTTTTTTTTTTATACAAGGTATATACCTAAAGAGTGCATATTAGTTCTTAAAGGTATATATATAAAAGTAAAGTGTGCACACTAGTACCTAAATTCATATAGTAAACCATAAAAATGTATAAAATAAACCATAAAAAATGTTTTTAGAACTTACCAGTCAGACTCCAGCAGCACAAAAAGAACAATACAAACATGTGAAACATTTTCTTCAGTTGTTCAGTGTCTGATGTAATAAAACTATCCTCTGAAAACACTGAAGCTATATGTGAATCCTCCTATGAACAGTCTGACCCTTCCAGTTCATACACTGCATTTGCTTACAGAGTTGGGGGAGGGGGGGGGTACTTTTAAAATAGTGTCCAGTAACGTAAATCAAGCACCATAATGAAAGTAATGTGATCTGATTGCGTTTGAATTTCTTCAACATCACATGTAAATAAACTCTTGTGATTTTAAAATTGTGCAATTTAAGTGTTTGAAAAAAAAAAAAAAAAAAAAAAATACAAAGTTAACAGCATGTGCACTCTAACAGTGGCAGTTTTACTGAGGTTCAAACTGAAACCTGCTGTGGTTGGGTTTCTTCAGAAATGTGGTTTGATTTGGACAAACATCTAGAAGTGAGAATGCATCAGATCAGTTGTTATTGTTAGTTTGTAGGTGAAGAGTTTCTTCCTGTACTGCTTCTATATGAACATCTTTGTAGCATCTGCTTAAGATCATGTACGGTCATTTGGGCTTTATGTTGTATGGATTTCCTTTAGCCTTTTGAGATTTGCATATAAATTACAGAATCTGGCCCCACAGTATACATTTATATGAGTGCTTAATGGCAAGTGTAACCCCCTCTCTCCCGGGTCCTGCCACCCACACCTCGTACTTGCTCCGAGTGGGCCTCGAACCCAGGTCTCCGGCATGAGAGGCAGATGCACTAACAAGGAGGCTAAATGACTGCAGCCACTAGTGTCTGTCGCTAGGGCATCTCTCTTGAGATCAGGGGGAGTGAGGTTTACCTGACACAGCACCTACTCGCTGGCCTCTGTTACACTCACCCCCCTAAAACCTCACTCCCATCCCCGGCACCAATGTAACCCCTCTTTCCCGGGAAGCACCTCGTACTCGCTCCGAGTGGGCTTTGAACCGGGTCTCCGGCATTAAGCACTAACAAGGAGGCTAAATGACTGCATCTAGCGCTGTCAAACAGTGCATCTCCTGAGATCAGGGGAGTGAGGTTTACCTAGCACAGCACCTACTCGCTGGGCCTCCGTTACACAAGGTTTACCCCCATTATCTGGAAGATACTGAGCCAGACCTTCCTTAAGGTCTCCCCATCCAACTTCACACATTCCGAGATAACTAGATAGCCCTTGATGCCAGGACACCTAATGGGCCTGGCTGAGCAGCCAGCACACACACACACACACACACACACACACACACACACACACACACTCACACACTTAAAACTTCTTGCATTTAACTCAGGATATAAGCCATTCCAAATGCATACGCTATATTCCTGTGTGCTTGTATGTTTCCCAGCTCATATTAGCATAGTTATGATTCTCTAGTCATGTTAGTTGACCTCTAAGTGCCTATATTCAAGCATAAGAATCTGTCTTGCATATCTTTCTTGGTACCTAATTAAACCTCTCGGTTTGCCTTAGCTAAATATCTCTACTATGTGAGGCTAAAATGCATCATACTATTTGTACCATAGTTTGGGTTACCAGATAACCAGTTAACAATAAAATATGCAAGTCAGGTGTCATTGAGAAAAAGAAACACTTTCCCGCTGAAACTATATTCCTTGTTATTGGTCAATCCAACCAAAAGGGGGTGTTACTGGGAAACCAGATAAAACCTCTTCCACACCCAAAAGGCGTCTCTCTTAACACTTCTCTTAACTTGCGGTTCCCTGGGGACACCCACACCATCACCTTGGACACCTCTTCTGGCCGTTTTCAGCAACTTTGTTGATTCACTTCGGAGCAGTCAACCCATGGATGAAATGACCAAAGGTTTCACTCCTAACAGGATTCAACAGGAATCTACGCATTATATATGCACCGGGACAGTTTACTCAGCAACTACAGAACCAATGCAAGTAACCGCTTGTGAACTATTTAGATGCGCTTCTAGGCTTTGACCCTTTTAATTAAGGTGATGAGATTCTTTGATGGTTCTTTAACAGGTTATGATTTAGTTTATGAGTAAATACTGCCATGACTCTCCACTCTATTGCGCGTGAGCACTCTCTAACAGGTTATGATTCGCTCGCTCTCTCACCCTCTGCAGTGTGCACTCGCTGCAGTGCGCTCTCTCTCTATCCATGCCTTCCTTGCGTTGGCATCTATATTTAATGTGTGTAAATTTGTGTCTAGTCAGATGTTGCATGTTCCCCTGTAGTGTAGTTTAATAAACCCCCATATGTATTCACACTTGGATGTCTGTGTTTTGCTGCTCACAGGACGAGGTCACTTTAACGTTCCGGTTTCGTTACATGCTCTGGGAGCAATGTATTAGTAGTAAAATTATTTTTCTTGGCCAGAGAAATAATTTTACTTAGAGTCAATAAACGATTAACACTGTCCGCCCTGCGGACGAACAAATCATTTTATTGTACTATTAATAATGCTACAAGTAATTCCTGAAGATGAATGTAGTTAATAATTAACCCGTTATGATTAATTATGTACATCTCACTTTGAGCTAATTTTGTTACATTTTGTTAATATTTGAACGTTTTGTTTAATGAAACATGATGAGAAACTGCACAATGATTTTATTTAACACTCATTTAACACTCAACAGTTGGAATGAACACCAAAATGCTTTTATTATTTTATAATTTTGTTTTTTAAAGGGTATACAGCTCATCTTATATGCATACAGTGTTCAATTAATTGAAATTTTACTTTAAATATATTTGGCCAAACCTGCATGCAAAACCCAAAGACACTGGTGCCATTACACAATCCTGGGATAATCAAAACTATAAAATATGAAAAGAAAGAAAAAAAAAGAAAGAAAATAATAGTAATAATTCAAATATGCAATAGGAATAAATTAATTTCCTGGTCCTTTGATGGGGTGATATTCATCTGATTTGTAAGGGTCTGTGAAAATGCACCAAATGTTTAAGTTAATAAAAATAGAAAAATACTGCCTTTTTCTGGTGTTATTCTATGATTGGTTCTACGTCTACCAATCAGTAAACAAACTTTTCAAACACACGGCCTGCCTCAGATTGACCTAGGCCTATGTGATGTACAGTTGTTGTGGTGAATTCAGTTCCCGTTTCCCCTTCAGCGCATATGCGTGATGACGTTTATTAATTATTTCCTACTTCCTCTTTCCATCAACATAAGGTATATTTCACGTTGTTTGTCAAATACATAAGTAGAACGCTAAATGCTAAAGCATAGATTGTACTGTTTCCAGAGGTTTTATAGCTCTGTATATTACTCTGTATAACAGCTAATGCGTCAAGTTTAATCAACGAATTTCGACAGTTGTTTACATTATTATATTATTGTTATGTTGTTGTTGTTGGTGTTTGTTGGGGTTGTCACACAACCTTTTGTTTTCCATAAATAAACCATATTGCAATGTACAGAGTTATTAGTATTATAAAGCTACTCACCTTTAGAAGAACTGTCATGTACAGAGGTGATGCTGGTGATGTATTTAAGTGTCATCATTATGTGTAACAACTTTCATCTGCAGAACATACTCATACACTGACAACAGAGGGGGAACAACAGCTCTGCATTGTGCTGATGATGTTTAAATGATGTTTCCTTCAAAAACACACCAGATGGCGACATTTGCATTAAATCAGTATCATACAACTGATGATCAATGTAGAAAGATGTTAATATATAGACATTTGCATTATATATATATATATATATATATATATATATATATATCACACAGTATATATATATATATATATATATATATATATATATATATATATATATATATATAAATTAGTGCTGGCAAATGATTAATTTCAATTAATCACATCCAAAATAAATGTTTTTGTTTGCATAATGTATTTATTTTAAGTTTATGTTTGTTAATATATATATATACGATATATATATATATATATATATATATATATATATATATATATATATATATATAATATGTATGTATGTGTGTGTGTGTGTGTGTGTGTGTATGGATTTCTGTGTATATTTACTATGTATATATAAACACACACACATACATGTGTATATTTTGAAAATATTTACATATATTTACATGTCTTTAGTAGGGGTTTCACAGACTAATCAACTAGTTGACTTCAATTCTCTGCCATGACGCTTTAAACATGTTATATGTAGTAACATATAAATGTCCTTAAGACCTTAAATGTTTATATAGTGAAAAAACTATTTATTTTATTTAAATTGATAAAAGATAGTAGTCTATGTTAAATAGCTAAATTTATACAAATATTTTGTGTATTACATTTCATGGTCAAATAGAGCCTAACTCTAATGATTTTAAAAACTTTTGTGTATATAGTTTCAGTTTTTGTGTATGGAGTCATCAGAATACACTGAAAAAAAGGTAACCTCAAATGGCAATATGCATTAACTAGTTTTCAAGTTTAAATTATTTTAAGATCATTGAACCAACCTAAACACATTCATTTATAGCAACAACCTAATTTTAAATCCTGTGTGTTTAATCAGGTGGAAATAGGTCTTTAAAGTAACAATTGCAGGTTACCACTTTTTTACAGTAGACAGCGTCTTCCATCTCACATGACCAGGTTTACTGAAATATACACTGACACTCACAGCTCAGCCTCTGATTAAAACTGAAACCTGTGGTTGGTTTTCTTTTAGAAAGTTGGTTTGATCTTTTGGGTCACATAGCATCTTGTGCATGACATTGGGCATTGAGGAGCATGTGTGTTTAGTTTGTAGGAGAGGGGCTTCTTCCTGTCCTGCATAAGTCTACGCTAACAACCGACCAAGATGAGAACTGCATTTGACAAAGAAGGAGAAAACACGTGTAGAATGGCTGTCAGGCATTTATTTTTGTTTTTAAAACAAATTGCTAAATGTTCAGTGGAGTTTTTATATAGAACATTTTACTTGTGCACACCTTTATGTATTGTTTATATACAGGTGTTGGTCATATAATTAGAATATCATCAAAAAGTTTGATTTATTTCATTAATTCCATTCAAAAAGTGAAACTTGTATATTATATTCATTCATTACACAGACTGATATATTTCAAATGTTTGATATTTCTTTTAATTTTGATGATTATAACTGACAACTAAGGGAAATCCCAAATTCAGTATCTCAGGGGAAAAATTTGAATATAACTTAAGACCAATACAAAGAAAGCATTTTTTAGAAATCTTGGCCAACTAAAAATATAAAAAAATGAAATGTATGAGCATGTACAGCACTCAATACTTAGTTGGGGCTCCTTTTGCCTGAATTACTGCCAGCAATGCGGCGTGGCATGGAGTCGATCAGTCTGTGGCACTGCTCAGGTGTTATGAGAGCCCAGGTTGCTCTGATAGTGGCCTTCAGCTCTTCTGCATTCTTGGGTCTGGCATATCGCATCTTCCTCTTTCACAATAGCCCATAGATTTTCTATGGGGTTAAGGTCAGGTTCTGACGCTGTCTGTTGTTCAAGAGTGGCTTGACACAAGGAATGACAGCTGACAACCCATGTCTTGCATACGTCTGTGCGTAGTGGTTCTTGAAGCACTGACTCCCGCTGCAGTCCAATTTGTGAATCTTCCCCACATTTTTGAATGGGTTTTGTTTCACAATCCTCTCCAGGGTGCGGTTATCCCTATTGCTTGTACACTTTTTTCTACCACAATCTTGTCCGTCCCTTCGCCTCTCTATTAATGTGCTTGGACACAGAGCTCTGTGAACAGCCAGCCTCTTTTGCAATGACCTTTTGTGTCTTGCCCTCCTTGTGCAAGGTGTCAATGGTCGTCTTTTGGGACAAATGTCAAGTCAGCAGTCTTTCCCCATGATTGTGTAACCTACAGAACTAGACTGAGAGAGACAATTTTAAAAGGTCTTTGCAGGTGTTTTGAGTTAATTAACTGATTAGAGTGGTGGCACCAGGTGTCTTCAATATTGAACCTTTTCACAATATTATAATTTTCTGAGATACTGGATTTGGGATTTTCCCTTAGTTGTCAGTTATAAACATCAAAATTAAAAGAAATAAAACATTTGAAATATATCAGTCTGTGTTTCACAAAAGTTTCACTTTTTGAATGGAATTGGTGAATTAAATCAACTTTTTGATGATATTATAATTATATGACCAGGACCTGTATAATCAACTTTTTGATGATATTATAATTATATGACCAGGACCTGTATTTTAATCAATACGATTTTGATACAATTCGATCCAGGGAGTATATTGACTGATTTATCGATATTATGATATTTAAAAACAATCTACATTTTTTATTAACTCACAAATGCAAACCAAAATATATAACATGAAACATTTATCTGAAATTTCCACATCCTGTACCTCAGTTGGAACATTCACAACACAAAAAAGGCCTACACTTTTTTTCTTTTTTTAATAATAAAGAAAAAAATAAATAATTGGAAAAAAAATCAATGTCACACAAAAGATCAGTAATTTATGATATGACAAAAGTCAAGAAAAGTCTTTTGTGCTAAAATGTGCAGTGTGTAAAAAGCATAAATCCTCAAAGAAGTACTCCAGTTTGTACAAAAAGTACTATTAATGTAGAAAAACTAAATATGCAAAAAATCACAAAAACAAAGCTGTTAAAACTTATTTTTAAAGGGATACTCCACCCCAAAATGAATTATCCCATGTCGTTCCAAACCCGTAAAAGGATCATTTTGCGGTGGAGTATCCCTTTAAGACATGTTTGGCTGCTACTATGGGCTCAGTGAAAAGAATCTGTTCTAAAGATCTTTTTCTATAGCAGCAAAATGAATACAATAGAACAAAGACACAAATCAAATAAACAGTGCCTTTCAGGTTTCTCAGGTAGGTCTAAAAGAAATTTCAGATACAGAAATTTAATAATTATATGTAAAAATAACCCTGGACTAATCTTCACTGTATAAAATGAAATATATCCTTATTAAAGTTACAAAAGTTGTTCAGCTTCAAGAGCAGTGAGAGATTTTGTTTTCTTTGACAGAGGTTTATTGTCTGCCTTCACTTTAAGACCGAAAGCCCAGCCAATATACTGATACACACACGTTTTCTTTCTCAACTGTTTACGTTAAAGACATAAGCCTAACCGACTGTGTTTAGGAAATTTACCAAGATGTGCATGTTGATGTAATCTTGTCTGGAATTTGTTCATCCAAGCACAAAAACGCGGAAGAGATCTCAATTTGCGTGCTATATTGTATTTTACACCCCCTAATCTTTCAGAGAAAGACTCTGGGGTTCACATTAAATATACAGGTGCCTTTTTACATTATAGTTTATTAGGACCCTCTCAGAGCACAGGATGAGCTCCCCCTGCTGGCACACTAACACCTCTTCCAGCAGCAACCTGGGCCCGGTTCCCCGATAACGCTCACTCTTAGCGCGCTAAAGAAGACTCGAAAGATATATCTTACCAAAGTTGTTTATGTTCCTAAGTGTGTTCCCCGAAGTGTCCCTTAGGAAGCTTCTTAACATGCTGCCTCTACGTCTGACGTTACAAAGGCGCTGTCCCAAGTGAAGGTGCTGAATAAGTTGGCATCGATTGCTCAGGAATCGATTTTCCACTTCACGCGAAGGTGCATTGCGGCGTTAAGAAAGACAACACGTTCTATGCAAATGAAACATTCCTCAGATTATTCCAGTAACATTTACTTTAACATAGTTTAAGTTATCTGGGCAGACACAGGGCATTGGTGACAGTGTGGACGCACCTCCACACCCGAGGTCTTGCTTAGGCCATAGCCCTCTACCACGACCTCGATGAAAGCTCCCTGTAGCAAAAAATCTTAGCACTGCAAGCAGCTGGACTTCAGAGCTTAAAGCAAAATTCCACCGCGTTTACCCTGGCAAGCGCAGGTCTGAGAAGGTCCAGCAGCTCCCATAATGAGTTGTCTTGGGAGGCGATTTTTTTTATATAGCACGTCAGGCAAAATGTCAAAAGGGCTTAAGTTTTGCCGAATAAAAAATTGACATGGACTAAACGGCTCCACGGCCGGCGCCGTCTTTGATTCAATACAAGGACACGTTGAATCGCTGTGCCATAGATTGGTCGCTTACTGGACCCCACCATGCTTACCCATTTATAGATCTTAGCCATTTAGAGCCAAATTGTTTGCCAGATTTTAATTATCAAAATTGATTGCCAATTTAAACGCTTTAATGACATTACTAAATAGCCTAGGCTAATTACCACCATATTAGTTTTGATACCAAATAAAGTCAACTTCATAAATAGGGCCTGTTAACAGAGGCGTGTCTACGTGACAACCCCCCCCCCCAGATGTCTTGCGATAGACTTGTTTTAAGTAAATTTCTAACTGCATCTGGCAGTGGCGGATCCTGGCATGTGTAGCTGCCTAGGGCCACTTTCTTCTCATCTTTATACTTAATTTTAGGCTGTTTCTATAGCGTGATATTTGACATATCGAGAGCACATAATGTTACGTGATCCATGTAATGCGCGAGCACGAATCTCCACTCGCAAGTGGATTTCCTTCACTCACACAAAACTGGATGTGTGCTTTTAAATATACATTGCTCTTTTATGAATTGGCTCTGCTTTTGCTCAAAGATAACGTTTATGCTCAAACTTTCTTGCATCACTGAAGACTAAAAGCACTTTTTTTTCTAATTCAGATGAGGAGTAGGCTTATCTCATTAAATGGAAGCAAGCTGATCATAGTCAGCCTTAGTTATTTATTTTATTAATAGCCTTCTTATTTTAGTTAAGTGCTTAACTTATAAATATGCATTTATTCAATTGTTTTATTAAGTGGATTTGTATTTTGTTGTTTTTGTAGCCAATATAGTTTTGCAATAAAAGCATATTAATCAGGTTCCAGAAATAATCACTGATGGTGCTTCTAAAATTAGTGAGGGTGCTCTAGTGTTAATGCCCATTTTCACATATTTTCTCCCGTCTATTGCTTTGGTCATCATTGTGTCAATCACTGCTACTTCGAGAGTGAATCCCACATAAATATGCAGATGTTCCCCCCCGCCAACCTCTTTTGATCCAGTGCCCCAGACTGGCCACACCATTTAAAATGCTCTAGACACGCCCCTGGGCCTGTATCCATTGTGAACATATTTTAGTATTAGTCTTAACATGTCCATAACATAAAATCATTTTTGAGCCACAACATTGTCAACATACCATAGTTGGACTTGTACTGTGCTGCGCTGATTTTTCTAAAGACTGCTGCAAAGTGGCGGCAAACTAGCGTCTTGAGCTCAAACAAGGCTAAGAGAGAGCTTACGCATGGTCCAGACCAACCTTACGAAAGTGTGACTTACAGAAGATATACTTAGCGTACGAACGTGTCGGGAATCGTGCCATAACATTAAGAGAGAGGTTAAGGAATAGGTTAAGAACTACTTAGCGATAAGAACGTTTTTGGGGAACCGGGCCCTGGTCTTCTCAAACGTATCCCATCCAGGTACTGACCAGCCTCAGCCCTGCTTAGCTTCAGTGAACATGCAGGTGAAAGCTTCAGGTTGCTGTTGCTGTCTTGTGCAGCCAGTCTCCTCAACCATCCCAGAGCTTTCCAGCTTTAGACCAGCATCACTTTGAAATGTTGTTCACTAGCATTTAGTAGTTCAACTTTACCTTCTCATCTTAGTCCCATTAGCCCCGAAGCTTTCAAATCCTAGAAACTCTCCTGAGAGCTTTAATGCTGTTTTAGCTCCTGTTATAATAATAATAATAATAATAATAATAAAATACTAGATGGTGGCATTTATCAGTTAAAATCAATATAAAAGTGATGACCAAAATACTGTGTAAATATCAGTCAAAAATATCAAACCGATTATCAGCAGATTGCGAGTAATTATAACCATCTGTCTTTATCAGTACAGAGTCATGTCTGCAGGTCCTATAGCAGGAATATGTGAGGGTATTATTGTTATTCTGCTGGTAGCTGAAACTGCTGTGATTTACTATCACCACAATAACTCGACACAAGCATGACAATGGCAAGCATTATATGTATAGCTGAGCCTGATATAAAAACATACAGCCTCCATCTTTGATTTATGCAAGGAAAAATAGACTCAAACAGGAATCTTGCTGTTGAGACAGGAAAGTAGCCTACAATAATATTTATAGTTTATCTACAAATAACCTACTGACAATTCTGCTTTGTTTGTTTTGGAGAAAACTACTACTGCTACAGAACCGATGGTAACATGAAATAGCAAAAGGAAATGACTTCAATCCCGTTTATCACATGAATTTTTAAGCAGTTAAATAATCTAAGTAATGAAGGTTGGTCGAGATAGCATCTGCATTGAGAATGAATGTCTTTCACAAATACAAATCAATGCCGCTAAAGTTGCATTTCACCTCAGACAATCATGAACCGCAGAGCAGCTGCAGCTCGAGGCCAAACTTCAACGCAGGCTTCCCTATATTTCTGAAATGTAAGGTTAATTTAATCGTTAATTACATGAATCCTTTTTGGTGGCATACTGACTGGATAATGAATCTAGAATCTCAGCGTGTTTTTCTTGATACTGCATTATAGGAGAGTAAATGTTGAAATCAGTTATTTGATGTGCTTTTCAATAAAGGTAAATACATTTTAGGCTTTAATGTTATGGGATATATTTTGCTAATTTATAAGAGTTTCTTTTTTGTGTTTGGATTTAAGCCACGGTCTTTGAGCATGCAAAATTCCTTCGGATGCTGAAATGATATGACCATGCTCTACAGCGTCGTTTTAAAAATAATTTACCACATAATAAATAATATAATAATATGCATCTAAAATGTAAAAAAACATACAATCTACTCTTTCCTGCAGTGCTGACGTTTTAAATGTATGTTCTTTTAATTCAAATATGAGGTCATGCTGTGACATAACGATCACGGTTTCACGTGATATTAAAAAATAATAATAATAATTAAATAAATAACAAGGTTTCACGTGATATGAATTTTCAGGTCAGAGGATAGTAAACCACAACATTCAGAACCGTTCTGCTCAAAAGCCTTCAAATTTAGACGAACGAAACCAATTATGTTGTAGGCTACTATCACCATCAAGCAGCATTTAAACAGCACTAAAAGGATGTGACGGCACATCTCCATGCATCACGCTCACATCAAATTACTTTTTTACTTTTCATTGGTGACACAATGCTCACACCTCAGGGGAGTGTATGTAGCCCTATATTGTTTAACATAATGACTGATGATGTGTTTTCTGGAGTTGAGCAGAGAATGAGTAAAGCCTTATATGCTGATGATGGGGCATTATGGGTGAGGGGTCGTAACATTAGTATACTGGAGTCAAGAATGCAGAAAGCAATAGATCATGCTGGAAAATGGTCATATGAGTGGGGCTTTCGTTTATCTGTGGAAAAGACGCAATATATATGTTTCACTAAAAAGCAGGTAAACCCTATACTAGATATCAAACTGTATGGACAGTCAATCAAGCAAGAAAGGATCATAAGGTATTTAGTGGTATGGTTCTGACACTAAGCTTACTTTTTAAAGTCCATATTCAAAACATGATAGATAAGTGCAAGAGAGGTATAAAATATACTAAAATGTTTATATCAGGATATAGATGGGGTGCATCAGGTACATCTATGAAACGAATATATATAGCCTTAATTTGCTCCATTCTTGATTATGGGTGCATAGCGTATAATTCTGCAGCAAAAACTGTATTGACAGGTTTAGACAGGGTGCAGGTTAAGGCCCTGTTGTGTTGTGGAGCTCTCAGAACGTCACCTGTATTGTCAATGCAAGTAGAAGTAGGAGAGATGCCATTAAAGATTAGACGGCTCAAACTAACAATGTCATACTGGACAAATCTGCATGGGCATTATACAACACACCCTGCAAAAAAAAAAGGTACTTGAAGAATGTTGGGAATATGATCGTACCAATATTAGTAGCTTTGGATGGAGAGAAGCAATAGAGTCAAAGAAAATGGGAATAGACACTATTGCATGCTGTAAGACAATAAATATGACTGCCATCCCACCATGGTTATTCTGTTTTCCTGTAGTAAATATGGAAATAAAAGGCATTTTAAAATCTGGCATATATCAAAATATTCAACAGTATATAGAAACCAGGTATGAAGATATAAAACAGATATACACAGATGCATCTGACGATCCAATAACTGGCAAAACAGGTGCAGCTGTATTCATCCCAAAATACAATATTAACATTCAAAAAAGAATTTCAGATCACCTATCAGTCTTTTCAGCTGAAATAATGGCCATTATTCTAGCACTACAGTGGTTAGAGGAAGTTAAGACGCATAAGATAGTCATATGCTCAGATTCCATGTCCTCCTTGACGAGTATCCAGAGTGGAAAATCTGTGTGCAAGCAAGATCTTTTAGATGAAATAAATCAACTAATTTTTAGACTAACTAAACAGAAAAGTTACACACAGTTTACGTGGGTTCCAGCGCATGTGAGTACTGAGGGAAATAAAAAGGTGGATAAATTGGCAAAAGAAGAAAATATAGATATAAAAATACCACTTAGTAAATCAGAAATTAAAGTTATCATTAAGGGCATTATTGTTATGATGTATATGAGAGGGTTTATTAAAGGACGAACAACTATGGCATTTTTATTGGGTTCAGGAGGAAGTGATTTTTAAATTTTTATGTGATTTACAAAGTATCAGAGCGGCTTTCATAAAGGACGAACAAAATAGGGCACACAAGGTTAAACAGTTGCTTAAGATTAACAGGAAAACACCAGACAGGATTATGTATACATTGTAGTGAAGTGGAAAGTGTAAAACATGTACTCCTGATATGTAGGAAATATTCTGAAAAAAGGAAAGAACTACAGAGGGCATCAAATAATGGATTGAGCTTAAAAAACTTATTGAGTCTGCCTGGCACACAATATATAATTAAGGCTGTCATGACTTTTCTAAAAGAAACCCAGCTTGTAAACAGGATTTAATACTGGAAGGAATTTTGGTTAGGGTTTTTTTTTTAATTTTATATCCCAATGAGTTCACACTTCAGTCCTGCAGATGGCGGTAATGTACTTCGTTTCCAAACCGCCAAATAGAAACAACAGAAGAAGACACAATGCTCGAATAAGCTGAATGTCAAACGCCGTAAAATCATCATAATAATAATAAGATGACACAATGGCTTCGGGTTTACTGGAGAGGAACAACATTGCACTTCATGTTGTGTTCACATTTAAACAGGTTATAATAGTATAAAGAGCAGGTTGGACACTAGATGGTGCTGTGGGGTAATTTTTCACAAAGCAATTGTCTACACCACATAAGGCTGTCTAATTCTAAACTTTAAAATACATTTATTTTAATTACAAAATAAAAATTAAAATGAAGGAAATTTGCACACTTAAGGATTATTTCAACTAAACATGAAGTGTGCCTTTGTGTATGCGTCCTCTAATTCACAGAAACAAGTGAGCACCATTTAAAACAATAAACATACACACTGTTGTTTAGCATTAAATTATAGATTCAGATGCATGATATTTTCATTTGTAGGGCCCTATGAAATCCGTATTACCTTTGCCAAATTAAGTTTTTTTTCACCCCTTTTAAAATTTTCTGAATTCATTTTTTTTTTTTTTTTTTTTTTTTAATGGATGGTTTTTATTAAATTGTAATAAAAAAAATATGTCTAGTTAATTGAAATCGTGAAGTTTGTTTAATTTAACATCAGTTAATTAAAAGTTTCATAAAACTACATTCTTAAGGCCCAAATTCTGTGCTTTACATTTAAATATTTTCTGTATTCCATTTTAATGGTTTAATCAAAAACATACTGTATCTAATTAATTGAATTCATAAAAAACAACTTAATTTATTAATTTGTATACAATATAGGGCCATATGAAATTTTCTTTTCTTTGTTATTTATTTATGTATTTTATTTGATTTATTTAAGAAATTCTGGTAATCAAATGAAGGCAAAAAAAAACATTATTATTATTTTTTTTTTTTTTTTTCAATGAAAAATTCCAAACAATGAACAAACCCTTAAATTTTTTGTATTCAAAGTGCTACACAACAGAACTTTACTGTGTAACAAGGAATGTCATGGAATTCATCATTTTTTGAAGGAATAAATCAAATATAAGTCAGTACACTTTAATCAAACCCCGATATGGACTGGTGTATGTGAATATTAAATGGCAAAAAATACTATCACTACTACAAACAACTGGTAGGGTTACGCATGCCTCAGTAGCCAACAAGACCGCGCATCTGCACCATTCATTCTGTAACATTCCACACTGCACGGTAAATTCCATTTTTATGAATGGAGTTCCAGAACAGACTTTACCATTAGGCAAAGGTAGGCGACCGCTTTGGGCCCCCTAAAGCCAAGGGCCCCCTAACAACCTCCCACTCTCTCTCTCGTGAAGCCAACAAGGAAGTGACTAAAACTGAAATTTACCGACTGGCCGCTTGAGGCTGGCTGCAAAAGGCAGTCAGTCCCATAGACTCCCCATGTTAAAAATGCCCAACTATACAGCAGAGAAAAAAAACAAAAAAAAAAAAACATGTTTACAGCCTGGTTCAAAAAAATTATTTTGGTCTATATAGCTAATTTTGCCCTTCATGACAACTGTGAGGGGGTGACATTTTTTATAACTCATCTGTTTAAATTATATTAAAGTTCTGCATAATTAAGGGCGTGGCCACTTGAGTGACAGGTGTATTGCCGCTGCTGTCACTGCCCGTTGAGCTAGGTGGGCATGGCTTTAGCAACCAGCTCCCGACTTTTTGCCCATTTTTGATTATCCGGGAGAGTCGCGCGGTGACGCGCTGCCAAGACGGCGACGGTCCGCTCTGCAAACTTTGAGCTTCAAAAGCGCTCTTCAGGAATCTATGGGTGACGTCACGGACACTATGTCCATATTTTTATACAGTCTATGGTGGAGACACATACATGTGATGCGGGATGTCATTAATGTGAAATGAAACAACATGACTGCAAACCAACACCAACTCAATAATAAAAATAAAATAAAAAAGCCCCTAGCAGATGATATTCGTGTCGCGGGTGTGTTATAAACATCAGAGAGAGTGGTTTAGTGTCCCTGCACACGTGTTCGGGTTACCGCACGAGTTGTTAAAGTAGCCCGTTGTGTCACTTTTGTTAGTTATGAACGCAGGAGTGTGTCAAGTTTACCGGCAAAGTTTCAGTCCTGTGTTCCAGACACGAATGATTCCTCATCCTGTGCTGCTGTTTAAAGTGACCAGACTGCTGGACGATGAATCAGGTGAAGAGGCCCCTCACACGCACATTGAACGAGGGGCCCAAGACATATCTACAGACCAGAATATGACAGACACGGGGCCCTGGACAGACACTGTATCATTTCAGACACTTGGGCTCTTTTGAACAGCAAACCACCACCCACTCAGAGCACACCAGCAAAGGTACTAAAATCTGCCAGAACATTGCTAATGCTTTTTTTCTACTAAAATTAAATTTAAATAAAATTTAACTAAAATTTCTACTCATGTTTGGTTCCCTGATCCTCAAGTGGAGTTACAGAGCTGGAAGCGGAGCAGGAGCGGATCTCTTCAGCAGTCCACAGTCTACTTGTGTCTGATCTTTACCATTATCAGTGGAAACTTAAGGTGAGATTTTCTATCTGATCATCATCTTAATCTTACACTCTCATTTTCAACCATTGTTTTACCTGTGGACAGGAGCTCTGTTGTGCTATTGAAGAAAAAAAAAATTGTTAGTTTCTCATCAAAGGTGATGAAAACAAAATAAATTATGAACCACCATCAAACACAAACTGTAAATCATGTATTGCATTTATTCATAAAATGACCCAGACACTGGCAGAAACAAACAAACAAACAATCAAACAAACAAAACCAGGATATAACCTTTATAAAGACAAAACAGGGATCAAGAATTGTTCTGCTTAGAATTCATTGAAACTGCTGAAAACTACACCCTTCAGAAAGAAAGGTACAAGCTCTCACTGGTGCTGCGGTGCCTTTGTATCAATCATTAAGGTACTAATATACACCCTTAAGGGGTAAATAAGATGCATATAAAGGTGCACCTTTTGAAAAGGTGCTGCACATGACAAACTTTGTATTGTTTTTTTCTGGGAGTGTAGTACATGCTTAACCACAGGATCACTGTATGGATCATTATGCACACAAAGCACTATTAATATTTCAAATTTTCATGGTACTAGTCACTGTTTGACTTAAGACCTTTTTTTGTTCAAACATCAGCACTTATGAGTTTAGTATTTGACATGCTGATCAAACACACCGACACCTTCAGACTACTCACACATACACTATTGAAACCTCAGACACACACACACTGATACACACTAGACACTACTGACACACTGACACACCACCAACACTGAAACAGAGACACTATTGACACCTCAGACACACACACTAACACTGATACACACTCACACACACACTATTGAAACCTCAGACACACACACAACACTGATACACACTCACACAGACACTATTGAAACCTCAGACACACACCAACACTGATACACACTCACACAGACACTATTGACCACTCAGACACACGCACAAACTGACATCAAATGCAATCATCCAGCAGTAGACACTTTCTCATGCACAAGCTGTTGTTTTTTTTTCTACCAAACAGATACATGAGACCGCAGCATCACCTTTTAACGACTAGTTTGCATCTATGTTTTGCAAATATGCAAAAATGCTGCAATGGGTCACATGATTAATACAATTTCAAAATCCAATAAATAATAAAAAGAGGCTTTTAGGAGACCAATTAATGAATCTATTGTTAATGATCATACGTGAAATACGTGAAACACTTTCAGGATGCTTCCTGCCGTATGTCTTCTGTAATTTCTTGATGTAATGTGGTGATTCTCACAATCTCAAACTCAACCATAGACTCAGAGTCGGAGGTCATTTTAAGAAAATTATCACACAATCTGGTTCTTGAAACTCAGTACTGCCGCTCCCTATACGCAGAGTACACAGTTCACGTGGGGCAACCATCCCAGTTGCTCAAAAAAAAAACTTTCCTTCTATATTAATATTAAGTTGCTCAAAAAAAAAAAACAATAAAAATCTAAAACATTAACAACTAGGCTATATCAGGGGAAAAGAAATCAGCGCAATCTGGCGAAGAGAAAGAAAAAAGCCCAAGATGAAGCCTGTGCATCACTTTCAGGTAGCTACGTTCTTATCCTGTGCAACTTTTTGACTGTTGACGTTAGTAACGTGTTTAATGTCAGTAATAATTTCACACCCAACAACAATGCATTTGAAACATAAGATGACACGACTTCCCTGGACAGACACTAGATCATTTCAACCTTGGTATCATTTTGAACAGTAACACCACCCACTAGACAACCCCAGCAAAGTTGCTAAATCTCCAGTACAATGCTAATGCTTTTTATCGACTATACAAATTAACCTGCACTAAATTTAAAGTAAAATTTCTACGCCTGTTTGGTTCGCTGATCCTCAAGTGGATTCCAAGCTGGCAGCGAGGCAGAGCGGACCTTCACAGACATCACAGTGTACTTGTGTCAGATCCTTTACTATTAGCAGGCACTAAGGGAGAGGTCTATCTGATCATCATCTTAAGCTTACACTCTCATTTCAAACCATGGTTTGCCGTGTGGTCAGGAGCCTGTTTGGCTACTGAAGAAAACAAATTGTTGTTTCTCATCAAGGTTATGAAAACCATCAGCACTAAGGATGCACCATCAAACCAAATTGTGATCAGTTTGCATTTATTCATAAACATGACCCGACACTGGCATCAGACAATAATCACAATCAAGGTAACACATCATGATTAAACGTTATAAGACAAAACCAGGGGCTCAAGCATTGTTCTGCTTAGAATTCCATTGAACTACAACTTAAGGGCTGAAACAGATGCACAGGTCTGCAGATGACAACTCTTTGTATCTCAATAGTGCTGTGAGCCTAGTACAGCGAAATCCACAGATCACTGATACAGCAGCATTATGCACACAAAGGTAGAATATTTTCATTTGCAAAGGGCACCTTTTGCTTTAAGACATTTTGCTAAGACATGAGCACACTTGTAGTCTAGTATGTGACATGCTCGATTCCAAGTACTGACACTCAGACACAGGCTCAGGATCACTATATGAAATCTCAGAACGCCAACCACGACATGATACACACTGAAACAGACAACTATTGACACCTCAGGACACCAACCCTGCTTCACACTCCCGACAGACACAATTGAACTCACGTTAACACTTATCACTGATCACACTGAGTTTTAGTCACTATGGACACAGATCAAAACCACCAGACACACTGAGACACACTCACACTAGACACTATTGAACATCTTCAGACACAACGACAGCAGCACTGATACTCACTGAAACAGACATATTATAGCAACCTCAGACAACCACACTAACACTGATACACCACTGAACAGACACTATTGACACGCTCAGACACACACCTCACACTGGGTATACACACAGCAAACATAGACTATTGAAACCTCACACCCACCCACCAACAATGATAAACACTCACACAGACACTATTGACACCTCAGGACACACACTAAACAAGAGCTGACACTCAAATGCAATTCATCCAGCAGTATAACACTTTTCCTCTGCACAGCTGTTGTTTTTTATTTTTCTACCAAACAGATACTGAGACCAAAGGCATCATCGACCTCAATCACCTTGTAACGACTATTTTTGCATCTGATGTTTTGCAATATGAAAAATGCTGCAAAATGGGTCACATGATTATACAATTTCAAAATACATAAAATAATACAAAGATTTAGTGAGCCATTAATGAATCTATTGTTAATTGTCTTACGCCGATATACGCACACTTTCAGATCTTTCTGTCTTGCCCGTATGTCTTCGGTAATTTCTTGATGTAATGTGGTGATTCTCCAATCTCAAACTCCACCATAGACTTCAGAGTCGGGAGTCATTTTAAAAAATTATCACAAATCATCTGGTTCTTGAACTCAGTACTCTGGCCGCTCCCTATACGCCGAGAGACACAGTTCACGTGAAGCACCATCCCCGTTGCTCCACAAAACCGAAAACTTTCACATTCTATATAATATGGACATATAGCGCCTACACCAAACAATAAAATCTAAACATTAAACGGGGGGGAACCAGGCTATATCAGGGAAAAGAGGAACGTGCCAGCGCTGATCTGGCGTGACGAGAAAAGAAAAAACATAACAAAACCAAGATAGAAAGCCTGTGGCATCACTTTCAGGTAGCTACTAGTTCTTAATCCTGTGCAACTTTTTTGACTGGTTTGACGTTAGTGACAGTGTTTATGTCAGTAATATTTCACAACCCAACAACAATGCATTTGACCTTAATATTCTAGTTTCATAACGTAAAAATGTATATATAAAATGATGAAGGCAAATAATGGTGGTTAATTATAATATAATCATATGGGCTTGATGGACATAACACTTTTAAAAATTAATGTAATACAAAATAAACAATTTGCATTATTACAATGGGTTACAAATGCCCGGCAAAGGGCACCAATTGCCTGGTAACTGCTATTGTTACACTTACAGGACGATCAAATCCTTGTTTTACTATATTAGACCAAACATTTACTTCAAATATCCACTTAATTTGTAATTTTTACGGCCACCTTTTTTGTAGATAGGAAGCTACAGCCTCTTACTTTCTTCAACCAAAAGCATGAGGACATCACAACCCTTGCCCAAATTAACCATATGTTATTATCATAGTAAAACTGCTAGCTTTTATTTTTGTGGGATTTCTGAATGCTTGAGACTATAAAATCAACCCGACAACTGTATTTATAAAATCCTAACCATGGTGTATTGTCTAGAGCTACATTTGTAATTTATAAATAATACAAATTTAATTTACACTTTATAGTTATTTACCTTTATATTTTATTACCAACGGTCTATTTTGAGCCCCTATATAGGTGTTTTTTTGTTTTTGTTTTGTTTTTGTTTTGTTTATTTGTTTTTTTGAAGGAGGGGCCCACACACAATACTATTCTGTTTATGGCATCCATTTGGCCAGACAGCAGCCCTGCTTGAACTTAGAAAAACAATGACGTTGGATTCATCTTCTGATTGTGATTGGTGCATATTCAACACAAGTCGCCTCTTCAACGTTCTGTAAAAAAAATGTATAGCACAAAATATAATAATGATAATAATACTAATAATAATAATAATAAGAATAATCATGAAATAAACACTATGAATATAATGAATGCATGAGAATAAGACAATAAAAATAAAAATGGTCAATGTAAAGTGTTGTTGTTTTTGAAGTAGTATGCAAGGTGTTTTATAACATCTGAGTTGGTGTGGTTGCAGTGTGAGCTTAATGTGATAGGGTGTATATCATTATACTATGAAAGCCCATCACTATGCCAGATAATAAAAATAAATAAATAACAAGTAAATCTTGTGGTAATCATAAATAAATAATAAATAAATAAATAAATGTATAAAAAAAAATAATATATACTTTTACATTCTAAAGAATGTTTACTTTTTTTAAGATTAAAAAATTCCAAATTAGAGTATACTTAAGTCAGATTATGATTTATGAGAGTCAAAATTAGTGTCATGCATGCTAAGCATTGTCAAATAGTAATTGGAATTTTTTACTCGCCTAATTTCAAACATTTTATGTGATCTTTTCAACCTTTTTGAATCATAATTTTGACTTTAATAATTCTGATTTAGTATAATTTTGTCCTCAATTATGATTAGTGAGAGCATGATTTTTTTTTTTATCTTTTGTTTTGGACCCGGGACTTGCGTATTATATCAGACTAAAATTAATAAGCCGCACACTGATCGGACTCAATGCTAAAATTATACGAAACTCAAAACCAAATTATCAATAACTTGTTCTTTTTCACAGTTTTCTGTGTGTTTCTGTGCTCCTTTCTTGTAGAAATGTCCAATCGTGTGCAGCCTTTTGAAAGTGGGGTGCTTCTTATGTCACAAGTCTCGAGGGCTGGCAGTTTCAAACAATAAGAGCAACTTGCTCGGTACCAAAAACCCAAACATCATTCCCGTGTTATTCGATCCGGTTTTTCCATCACCTCTGCCTGTGTGGTTGTTTAATGCTACTCTCGGGCTGTTTCAGATTTAACTCCAAGCCAACATTACACCTCAAGATTTGAAAAATTCCATGTAAACAAATTTAATCAAGCCATGCACCCCGTCTGTCACCCCCTGGTTTCCCCAACCCAGCAAAAGGTCACCAGAGTAGTTATCATTAGATTTTAGAAAGACACTTAAATCACACATTAATTTACACAGTAAATCTAAACCCAAGATGTTGGCGGGGTTAGATCAACTTGCTGGGTCTCTAATCAGCATTCAGTTCAACAAGCACCAGTTATCATTCGTTTAAGAGCGCCAGCCTACATCTTTACACAGAAAGATAGTTCTGTCGAAGCTTTTTTTTATCCTGCCCATTATTACAAATAAATAGGTCTGTTTTTGCAGTTCCGTTGACGCAGATTAAGAAATGGCAGAATGATTTTAGTTTTTTTTTTTTTTTGTGCTGCGATGTGAGGGAGTAAAAGAAGGACTTCTCAGTGTCATTATACCCATATTTAAAAACTAATTTATTTTAAAAATAATTATGTATAAACACATTTGGATAATAATTTTAAGTGAGTAAATGATAAAATAAGACTTTCAGTTGGCTCAGATGTTTAGAAGATTCTTTTTTCTAAAGAATTATTTCTTATGGTTTAATTGTTTATAAAGGAAAAGATAATCCTTGCCTTCATTGGCCAGGTTTTATGTATTTTCCTGCAGATGCCAGAAGAATCACGACTGCAGCACACAATCAACAGAGATCCAGCAGCAGCAGCAGAGATCACACGATACATATCATAGACACGTAAGAATAACTGGGAGCGAACTCTGAGAAGAGTAAAGAGATCGACAACAGTCGGATATTAATGTACTAACTTGGAATCATCTGATCTACAACAGGGAATACAGATCATCTCCAGATGAATAAACACACATATATCAGCTCTACGCTGCAACCTGCCCATGTGTTGACAGAGTTGAGTGATGTCCAGATGTTGAGTCTAGGCTGCTGATGGAATTGTTGAGCACACAGCTGTAGGTGTTTTTATCCTGAGATTCCACCTCCAGAGGTAGAGAGAGACTGATGCTGAGCATACACGACACACACGGATGCTGGACAATAAACTGTTTCCTTTGCACCAGGAGAGAGTCACATGCGGCCCACTTCACCACTGCACACCAATGAAACATCTGCTGTGATGATGATGATGATGATGGAGAACATTGTGTGAAGAGTCGCTGCTGATGACAGGAACAGGCAGACGAGCTGAAAACGTCAGAAGTAAGATAATACGATCAATCATAAGTACATACTTGGTTTGAATGTTGTAAAAAA
The DNA here is from genome assembly GCF_018340385.1 of Cyprinus carpio. Classification (NCBI taxonomy): domain Eukaryota; kingdom Metazoa; phylum Chordata; class Actinopteri; order Cypriniformes; family Cyprinidae; genus Cyprinus; species Cyprinus carpio. The sequence goes on along the minus strand of NC_056593.1, from coordinate 12,021,911 downwards.
AAGTGGGGTTAAGTGTGAAATTACTTATGGGACCGGCCGGAGGGGGTTTTACTAATCTTGTTGTACCTGGTCGACCTTTGCCAAATGGCCTAGACACCTAGTCCCTAGACCAAGTCATTGGTTTTGAACCGTCTGCCAGTAAGGTCTCGATGGATAACTTTGCATTGCAAGGTCTTGAGTGGCAAACTGAACAGACACAGGTGCTCAGACGGGGCAAAGTCAAGCTCAACTTTAAGCGATTGCTAAGAGGAACCATGCGGCTGGTGAACAGCTAGAGCATGTGGTGTGAGTGCAAGTCTTGTCTGCGCCGCACCTGGTAAGTGGTCTCTGTGATCTACAACTGACTATCCAAGTAAAAACAGTCAAGCCATTAGTCTATAGTAAGTAAAATTAAGTATAATAATTATAAATATCCTAATAGGTAGTGAGGTTTCATGAGGAATTAATTCTTGTTTGTGAAAAAATCGTGTAGTCCTAAGTGATGATAATGTCTTCATGTTTCACTGTTTTCATTTTAATGATCAATTGAATCAAATTTTTATAACATTGCTACTATGTAATCAGACACTCTTTATCGCGACTGACGTATTTCCTAGAAAATAGACATTGCTTGAATGAACGGAAAAGTAAATATATAACAAGAGTTATATATATTAATATATATATAACACACACACACACACACACACACACACACTACCACACACAGTATATAGGCTACAAATATTAAAAAAAAAAATTGCATGGATAGATAGACGGAATGAAAAATGTTTTCTTGAAGCTCTATATTTTTATTTTCTTACATAGGCTAGTCTTTAACAATATTGATAACAACATATTATTCAAATTTCAAGAATAGCACACAAATATTCACACTGAAAACTGTAGCTATTCAGATCTTAACAATAGACAGTAGTCAACTTTGAAGTGGATCAAAAAAGTTTAATCAAAATTAATCAAGACAAGAACACATTCTTGGTTTTAGGTTTTAGGACACTTTGATGAAAGAATTTTGATCCTCGTCAATTTTGACTAGTGTACGTCAGTGTATTTTGTGGTTCAAAACAATGATACTGATCCTAGTTGATGGCTTAGTTAGGGACTATGTGAGCTACTGACACCACGTGAAATTCAGAGCCATTTCTTCTTCTTCTTGAAAGACGAAAGTGAGTGGCGGGTAAAACAGGGAGAAAATTAGAGTGAAATTTTTAGGTAGGCTACATACAATGTGCGGTTGACGTTAAACAAAAAATAATCTAATTATGTTTTGAAGTTTATTACTGCCATTTCCATATACATCGGTTTTTATTATAATTATAACTGGTTAATATTGATATGTGTATTTTAAATTTCTGAAACATTAAATGCCTAACTAGTGGGAAAGACTGACAAGCCGATTCTTGAAAGCCCTCTCACAAGCCACGCTACTCATAGCACCAGTGTGATCATACGCTTCATACCAGCTATCACCACGTCCTGTTTTTTAACCTAACTTTCCTCATCCATAAGCTTGCACACGCTATACTCTAGAGATACAACAATAGACTATTTGCTGCTACATAAACAACACTGCATAACACTCCAGCTTATGCTAGTAAAATCACTCCATAAGAATATAAACATACCTTAGTTTTAACTGTCTTGTTGTTTTAATTTAGGTGTGACTCAGACATGCATCGGAATCAACCACACAAGCATTTAGCATATCTAATGAAAGATTGCTCTTGGAATGAATGAACACTCATAGACTACTGTTAAATATGATGACCCCATTTAAAGCACAAGTGCTTATATCCCTTTAACAATTTTCATATCCAGGCTAGACATTGTTTAAACATGGCCAATGACATAATAGACCACTTGCTGCTGCAAAACATCAATGTGCCATTAACCACTGTTACTTACATGATTCTTTCGTGATTTCACCTCGTGCAGAGTAACACTAATCACCATTATGAATGCACTTATGAATAATCTGTTATACACTTACATTACAGTTTCAAAGTAACGACAACTGTTTAATGTGAATTCACAGCGACATGACTGTGTATGTTAGCAATAATTCTGCTATTTGATTAACATCATTTTAATCAAATGATCCAGCATGAGTGCATTTTATTTCGCAGCAATGGATGAGTACTGTAATTAAATTGTAAAGTATACTCTGTATCTAATGTGTCACATTGGTTTGAGTTTAGTTCATTTACTGTTCTTATTATTTTTGTAATTGGTTTCATATGGGTTCGTGTCATGTATACCCTTGTTTCTCATGTTAGTCTGCATGTGGGCTCCCCGAGATGTTTCTCTATTTCTGATTGGTCGTGTTAGTCTTGTGTCATGTTTCTGATTGGTTTCATTAGCTTTTGATTGGTCTCACATGTTGTTCCTTGTTTTACAGTCTCGCATTTTAGTGTCCTCCTGACTCTCGTTCTTCTCAGTCAATCTCTCTCTCTCTATAGCCCCTCATTTGTCTCATCTAAGTTTTCGATGAAGTAACTTAACTGTTGATGAGTCCCAAGTTTTCCCCCTAAGGTCAGTTCTGTCCCATGCTCATATTTATGCGACTGTATGTTCGAAGGTTAATGTCTATTTTTCAAGTCAAGTGCATGTTTTTAAGTTTAGTGTTTTACGATCTATTTTTTCGTATTTTTATTTATTTGTTCAATAATAAATGTCAATAAATGCACATGGTGTGTCATCAAGCTTGCCTACAGTGGAGTAGTTCCATAATACAGTAGTGACATTGGTTTTGACACTGTAAACGGTCAAAATCTTAAAAGTAAATATTTCTAATAAAATAAAACAGAATACATTCTCGTCTTGAATGACTCTGGAGCGACATACCTATCTTTCTGCCACTTCACCATAGACAGAAACCACAGGTTGAAGCTTTTTTTCTTGCTCCAGCTATCTCTAGTTGATAAACTCGCTAGCAGGTTCAGAGTGTGATGTTATTGAGTTCAGCAGATCCGTCCTGTTTTTTGTCCAGCTTCAGTCTGGTCTCTGAATCTCCCATCAGACTCAAATGTTGGATAACAAGCATATTTTTATTGATTTCAGCTATAATGAACTTTGCTCATATTTTCCACAGCATACTATTTGTCCTTTTCCTGTATTTTCATAGACATCAATGTATAAAGTTACAGAATCTCCCTCCTCACTGACACTGAAACTGTATTGCAATTGTTTCAGCACCAAACACACCTGAAGAAATGGGAAGCGTAAGCGAAGTTCTACTTTAAGACTAAATGTCACGGCCGCATTACAATTAAGGTCTAGGCCAAGTCGTCCTCTCACACGTGGTATAAAGCCACTACTCACTCCTATTGGTTTGCCGATACTGCCGCTGTCAGTTTTTTTGCACAACTGTCGTTTATTGTGCTACATTTGTGTGCCCGAGGGTTCCCTGTGTTCTTGCAAGTTAGTTTGTCTCCTGCAAACTATGCGAGTTTGACATCCCTCTCAAGATGCACATTAGATAGTTGGCAAGCTCTGGTATCGCGGTGCATGTTTTGTGGTCTTCGTTTATGATAGTGTTTTTGGATGATACAACCAGGCTTCGGAGTTTTCTAAACCAAGTCAAGGGTCTCAGCAGGTGATGATCGCAGACTGCGGTACCGTAGCTTCTCGTAAATCATTGGGTGGAAGTTTTACCTTTAGTGCTCTCAAGTTGTTCATGCCAGGGGTTGGTTGTTGCAATCATTTTCTCTCACACTACACCGCCATTTGCTTACTGCAAACTATCCATCGCGTGTCGAGAAGGGTTCCCCGAAAAATTTCCCCAACATTCCAGCCGGCGCTAAATTCACATTATTTGGGGTCGCTTTAACTCGCCGGACATGTAAAGCAACCGCAGCAACAGTACAATATCCCAATTCCTCAGAAAAATCGAGGACATGCATAGTGCCGTTCATGGCTTACCGCAGCTGCTCGCCGTCGCGTCTGCTTGGTGCTCTCTATCAACAAAATATTTTCATGCTGTACGCTCACGGTTGGTTGGGAACCTGTCACGCATGAATCTCTCTGGGCCTGTTGCTGACGGTGTCGTTGTCGGCAGCTCTCCTTCATCCAGCCTACACCTTCTATAAGTAATCCAGTTTTTGTTTTTATCTCTTGGGCATGATCTTTTATTCTCTGTCACGGTTGTATTTCCCTCAAACGTTTAAGATAAATCGTTTGGTGTTTGCGTATGGTTTATCTAGCGCCTGCATGATCAAGATGTTATCAAACTAATACTGTCAATGTTTGGAACACTCTTCTGTAGGAGCAATTTCGAGCCAGTATTAAAGGCTTACAAGCTTGATAGCCTACTGATCAGATCGTGCTCGCATTAGCCTTGCTGAAAAACGGGCCTATGTTTCGCACAACCGTTAAATTGTTTTTTGTCTTAATCATATGCTTTTGGCTTTGTATATTCAGTCATTGTTTTCTCATTTTGTGTCTATCTACAACAGGAATGGGGTGGTAGTATACAACTTAAGTCTTCTGTTTGCTTAGACCATTTCTGCAAAGAGGCCGTGCTGTTATTTTCTGCACCAGCGTCCTCTGAATAAAACATGAATGTAAACTTCCCTTTTCCCACATGCTCAACACTAAAGTGGTTCCCAAACACAAGCAATTGACTAAGCATTTTAATCATACTTTGCGTACATCCGTGTTCTTTTAAACCCATTTTCATGACTATTTAAGGTGATTAGCACTACTAGCTACGTGCCGTTAGGTTGCTCTGAAAATAACTAGGCTGGCGCTCTTTCTCTGTGTGAGCGTTAAAGTATTCCATCTTGGAACTTGGCACGCTCGTTAGGCCTTCTATAGTCTGATGTTGTTTATTACTCTTCTATCTATATGATTACTTCCTCTCGGATTTTCTCCTAACTTCGGCAAAGTTGGACCTTGGAGGTTATAATTAGAACTTCTGTTAATTTAGTTTGTGGCTCATGACTTTAATATCCTGGACAGCGCATCGCGTTCTACGTCATAACATCTGGCTTTAAAGTTTATACAATAACCTTTGTGTAAGTTCTTTCTTATGGCTTTACAGGATTCAAGGTAGCTACGAAGTTTTAATCGGCTATTAAGGCATCATGGTTAAATTGTAAATGCATTCTTATCCTTCTGCAAGGGTCACTCGCTGGTTTCCATGGTTAATGGAGTCATCAAGCTTCGTAGAATTCCATGGCTGCAGATGCAGAGAACTTTGGCTCTCACCTCGTTCACCCAGGTCACCTCTTTGGACTGGCGCGATTATGAAGCAGGCTCTATCAAGCTGATGTATATGGGTCATGCTTTCATTTGAGTTCTAGGACAAGAGCCGCTCATCTTTATAGTCTCACAGTGAACTGGAGTTCGCTGCTGACTTATTTCATTGTGGTGACGTATTCAGCTGAAACGAATCATTGAATAGGGGGCATGGTTTTTTGTTTGCGCTTCTAGTCCCCTGTCTTTCACTTATCGCAAACTAATGGCTTGGAGGTGTGTTTAAGGATATTCTGGCCCTGCCTCAACTGAACGGCATTAGAAAAGTAATGCCATTCCACAGGCGTGAGTATATGTTCATATTTGTAGCTTAAGGTGATTACAAAGAAGATTCATTTCTTTTTTTCTTTTTCAGCGGATAACTTGCACAGATCGTTTTACATTAATACTACCAGGTGCGCAGTAAAGCCAATTTTGATTTTCACGCAGACTTTAAGTTATAATCTAGGCTTGTTTTGTCTTACATCTGTTGCTGCCTTCACCTTACACAGACTGCTGATGTCACTTTGCATGACCCTGCTATGTGGTCATCAGGACTTGTCCATTAGTTTATGAAGTTTTGGCTATTGTGACTTCACAATTTCACATGCGACTTTTGCTTAAATTGAGTTATACTCTTTTTATGTCATGCTGATCTGGCTCATTTTCTATTTTTTTTTGGGGGGGATGATAACGTTTCCTCTGCAGTTTCTGGCAGTTAGATGTGAGTTTTATCAAGAGTGCGCAGGGTCTAGCCTTGAAAGATTGTACTCTGTTATCAGCTGCTATGATCCTCCCATCGTATGTCCGTCAAGAATCAGACTCTATTTCACGTATGCTCAAGGTACAGTATAGATACTCTTAGCACACTACTGGTGTGGTGACTGACTTCTTCAATTGCTCCCCATCTCCAGTTTTAGTCATGGTTTTTCACCACAATGGTCTTATCGTTGTCATCTACACACAAGGGCTTTCACAGCACATGTTTCAAAGAAAATTATGTTTGCCTATCAACGTATGTATGGTGCATCGCGGCGTGGATGACTTACGCGATATCTCGCACGGTATCACTTTAAGCAAAATAACTGGTGGTGGTGTGTGTACAACCCTATTCCATTACATTTACGCTTCCAGCTCCTCTCGCAGGCTTCCGTCCAGGCCTTAGCAGCTATACTCTCTACGGCCTCTTGTTTTAGCGTTCTCTCACGGCCTATCGAGGGCTTTGATCTCTGTGGCTGGTTCAGCTTCCAGTATCACGTTTATAAGCTGCGGTCTGTCACCCGCTTCTATACACTGGTCCACAAATGCTGTGAACGAGAGTACAAACTCAGATATGAAGCTACTGGGAAGGATGGTCATCCTCCGCATTTTGAATCCTACATTAGACCTGCTCTAAACACTTAAGAATATCAACTGTCCTCAATTTAAGTCTATAAGGCACATAATGGGGTGTACACTACCTCTTCAGATCCTCACCAAACAATCCTCTGATTACTGTGGCTTAACTTGTCTTTCTTTTGTGGCCCGTCTTTGTGGCCTTCCCCGTCTGTTTACCCATCTCATGTGTTCCACCGTGGTTCTAATTACATCCTTTCCTTCCTGTGCCTACTGCATTTCACGTTCATTCTACGGCCTCTCTTTCCTCAACTATGGTCCATTTGGACATCTGCCGGGGCTTTTCTGTGGCCTATCGTTGGCGCCTCTCCACTGCTGTCCGTCCTATCGGTGGCCTCTCTCTCTCAACTGTCCTGCCTCTGTGGCCCCTCTCTCTCATGTCCGCCCCTACGTGGCCCCTCTCTCCTCACTGTCCGGCCTGATGCCTATCGTGGCCTCTCTCTCTCACTGTCCGGCCTAATTCCGTGGTCCCCCCTTCCTCTCACTGGTCCGGCCCTACGTTGCCCCTCTCTTCTCCTGTCCGGCCTAACGGGCCCCCTCTCTCTCACTGTCCCGGCCTATGCCTATCGTGGCCCTCTCTTCTCTCCCTGGTTCCGGCTTATTCGTTGGCCCCTCTCTCTCACTGTCCGCCTCTCGTGGCCTGCCTGCACTGTCCGGCCTATCGTGGCCTGCCCCTCTCTCTCACTGTCCGGCCCCTATCGTGGCCTTCTCTCTCTCTCTCCCACCTGTCCGGCCTATCGGGTCCTGCCTCTCTCTCCCACTGTCCGCCTCTCGTTGGCTGCGCTCACTGTTCGTCCCTATCGTGGCCTGCCCTCTCTCCCACGTCGCGCCTTATCGTGGCCTGCCTCCACTGTCCGGCCTACATCTTGGCCCTGCCTCCTCCTCTCTCCGCACATGTCCGGCCTATCTTGGCCTGCCTCAACTGTCCGGACCTAGGTCGTGGCCTGCCTCACTGAGTCCGCCTATCCGTGGCCGTGGCCTCTCGCTCCCACTTTCCGGCCTATCGTGGCCTGCCCTCTCGCCCACTGTCCGGCCTATGGGTCTGCCTCTCTCTCCACCACTGTCCGGGACCTATCCGGGCCTGCCTCTCTCTCTCCCACTGTCCGACCATCTTTGCCTGTCCCTCTCTCCCACTGTCCGGCCTAATCGTGGCCTGCCACTCTCTCCCACTGTCCTGCCTATCGTGGCCTGCCTCTCTCTCCCACTGTCGGCGGCCTATCGTGGCCTGCCCCCTCTCTCCCCTGTCCTCCTATCGTTGCTGCCCTTCTCCCCACTGTCCGGCCCTCGTGGGCCTTCCCGTCTCTCTCCACGGTCCGGCCTAATCGTGGCCTGCCCCCCTCTCTCCCAACTGTTCCCGAGGACAAAACCTATCTGGCCTGTCGGGCGTCTCTCGTGCCCACTGTTTCCATTCCTAGGGTGATGGTCCGGGGGTGGGGTCGGGCTCGGTACGTCTTCTGTTGGTTGCGTAGGTCGGTCGTCAGTGGCCATAGGTAGATGCTAATCGTTTGATGCGGAGTACGTCTGATGTTTGTAGGGGTGCTGATGTCTGCTAATTACTCACTTTATTCTTTCGTTCATGTCCTGGATCCTGGATCCCTAAGAAATCTCATCTGTGCGTATTCGTTTTTGCCTTCTTTTCTTTTGGGTAGGCTCCGCCCTGCCTTCGTTTTCGGCAGGATTAGCTGTATCTTACAAACTTCCGATCCACGCTACGGATGGGGCCTTGCCAATATTCTATTTTTTGGTGTTTTTGGAAATAATACTACTTCATCTTATACTACCTCCTGATCGTTCTGGTAAACAGAATTTACACAGATGAATACATCGCATTGTTTAACCAGAGCCTGAAATCAGCTGTAATTTTTTGTAACTGTGAATTGAGAACAATCCAGAATGTCAACCGAAATGCAAACTTTAAAGTAGGTTGCGAGATGTGAACAATACAAATATTTAGGTTTGGTTGCATAACTTAAAACAGATTAAAAATCAGGGTTATAAGTCTAACTTTTTGTTTATGTGATTAAAACTTTCCATCTACAGTTCATTTTTTGGCTCGCCATTACTTTGCAAATTGTAATTAACATCAATAATGTTAATATTACATTTCCGTTTTGACTGAATAAATGTGTAAAAAATGTCATTGTATTTATAACCGCTACCAATATAGACGACTATTATAATCAAGCATAGAAACAATGCGCATCACTTCTGGTTTCCATGTAACATATTTAGTATGTTTAAAAAATATATAAATTCATGCTTTAATCAGTTAATTTTGGAAAAATCAGTTTTATTAATGGAATCACTTATTGACAACAAATACTTGGGATTATTACAGATTAAAAAGTACAAGTCTTAATTGGTTGGATATTTTCAAAATGTTCTTTTTTTTTTTTAATGAGACATTTCGACTGAACGCTAAATAAGATTCAGTGTTCAATGCTCACTTTTTTTTTTTAATTTTTTTTTCAGACTTTTGTAGACTTTTTAGATGTGCTTAATATTTGAAAGCAACTTAAAATGGAAGGTTTTTGACTTTCTAAGCCTCAATTCAGAGCAAAAAAAGATGTGAATTTCATACAGTTAATTTCCATACATTTCCAGCCCTGAAAATTTCAATTAAAAATTCTGAACAGTGAACTTATAGGTAGTGGATTGCACATATTCATAATTCCTCAGAAAATACGGTACAAAGGGGAGCTGTACCCCTTCAAAGGTTTTACCTGGGACCCTTTTTTTTACCCCTAAAATTGCATATTAGTACATTATGGTATATATTAATTTCTAAAGTGTACATATTTGTACCTAAATTCACATACATTTTAAAAGTGTCAATGACCTTTTGTTTTGACTCTGTAGCAGCCACTGTATTGCTCTAAATTAAATCATAAAAATTTGTTTATAACTTACCAGTCAGTCTCCACCAGTACAAACAGAACGAAACAATCAGCGAACATTTTCTTAGTTGTTCGCGTCTGATCTAAAAAAAAAAAACTATCTGCTGAAAACATTCAAGCTGGTGTGAATCCTCCCACCGAGCAGAGTTCGACCGTCTATTTCACTCGTTGCATTTGACACAGTTACAAATTACATTAAAAAAGTAGCCAGTAATGTAGATCCAAGCACCCAATATGAAAAATAATATAATCGGATTACTTCTGGAGTCCTTCATGGTCCAATAGTAAATAAACTGTTTTTTGATTTTAAAAATTGGTATATTTATAATTTTCTTTAAGTACAAAGTTAAAACCGTCCTCGATCTCAACAGTGCCAGTTGTATTGATGTTCATCATCTGAGTCCAAACTGAACCTGGCTGCAGTCGTTTTTCTTTAGCAATGTGGTTTGATCTGGACGGCCCATGTGATGGAGTGAGGCAGTGTAGATTAGATTAGGGTTAGTTTGTAGGCAAAGTTTCTTCCTGCCCTGCTTCTTTGAACTTTAACTACAGAAAATTGCTACGAGTCTTTTTTAAAGTCTCTCATCAAATGTCCACATATATGTCAAGTGAACATGTGGCACCAAATCAATGACAGCACTATTAAAAAATAACTTTTTTCATGTTAATGATATCAACAACATTCACAAGAAAAAGAAAAAAAAAAAAAAATTCAACAAATGCACCCTCTTAACAATGCAGATATACAGGAAACATAATTACAGCCACTGTGTTAAAGAAATCAACAGATATGTCTGTGATTAGTTACTTTGCTCAATGGTGCAAAAATACATTGTCAATGGAAACCTTTGGCGCTCCACAGATTGCAAACAAAAATGCATGGGCCTCATTCATGAAACTTTGCGTAATATACTGACAATAGTGCGTTGCTTATTAACTTTGCACATAAAACAGACCTCCCAAAAACTTTCTTCAAACATCGATCCGATTTGATAGGTAAACAGTATGTTTAATGCATTCCAATCGTTGGAAATACTCGTGGACTCTCATTCAAATTAGCATAATACACACCTTGTATTACCGCTACACAAATTGCATGTCCTGGAATCACGAAATATTCCTGGTCTATCTACTTTCTCAGGCGATTTGGCTCCATTATAGTGCATAAATGCAAAAAAGACTAAGGCCAATATGCCTAGCAATAAATATTCAAATAATGTGTTACCACCAAGTGTTTTAGAAGCCACTGAAACAATGTCAGCGCTCTTCGTAAAACGACTGGCTGGCGGCACTTGAGAACGCTTTGGTGGCACAGCATTTTTCCAGCTGAGGCGCTATTAGTTCTATGGTATGGAAAGATTAATGGCGCAACGTATTAGCTACTAATATCTAATTTCTTAGAATCTTAATAAATATAATAAAGCATTAACCATTTATATTAAGAGATTTAAGAATATAACGAAATGTCTCTTTGGGTTTTGAGACTTTAGTCTTTGCAACTTAGTGGATCTTATCTTCACAACAGCTTGTAACACTCCAAAGGGCAAGAAAAACTTGAAATCGCCCCGTTCATCTGGCCCTTTAAATTTTACTAGTAAAATTTTACTTATGAAAATAACAATTAACATTTGACGCTATTGATAAAATAAAAGGATGCTTTTATAAATTATATGATAAGGTGCTAGGTGTTGTGACTTGATCCTTATGCAACAAAACAAAAGACAAACCCACACGATTCTAAATCGTACTAGGATACCGTGAAATCAAAAGAGACACACGACAGGTTAATATCTTACTGATATATGTGCGCTTCTTTTTGTAAACAGTCGGCTCAATTAAATTATCCATCAACACAAGTCTCAACTAGATATTTTTCTTCAAACGTTACTATGGCTGTTAAAGCTGAAGTGTTTAATGCAAACACTAGTTTAATTCAGGATTAACTTCGAAATTTTTCTATTTATATAAATGCCTACATAATCTTGATCCAAAATACCTGTCTGACATACTGTGTCCCTATAACCCTCCTCAAAGTTAAAGATCTGGTAACCTTAATTTATTGACAATATTCTGTGTTAAAGATCTGGTAACCTTAATTTATTGACAATCCCCTGCTCAAGGCTAAAACACAGAGGGGATCGAGTGGAATAGCTTGCCAGTACAACTTAGAATGGAGTCTAGAGAGCTTTCTCTGTTTTTTATTGTCTCTTGAGAAAAAAAATCTCTCTGGCATCAAAACCCTTACGACTTTGAGAATGATTCCTCACAGCATCGGATTTAAAACCACCACAGAGGCTCCTTGCGCTACGCTGTGTCAGGACTGCACAACTCAGGCCAGCATTTTCCTCCGAATATCACAAGCCCCTGTGGCTTAACAGCACACAGCTGACATGAGGAACGGAAGCTGCTTCCACTTGCAACACAGACCCTTACCATCTCCAGGCTTTCTCCATTACTTCTAATCCGTTTTCTTTTCAGTGGCCTCCAGCTCCCATAGCAACTGGAGGCTGCCTCGTGCTAGCTGTTGTCATGCACACAGTCTTCAGGATGTCACAAACCCCACTCTTCCTTCCCCTTGCCTACAGCAGCTGAGGAAGCTCAAGTTCTCCCGTTGCAACTCCAAGGCCCTACAATACATCTCATTGGCTTTTCCTCCTTTAACCCATTTTAATTTTTTTTTTTTGCAGTGTCCTGCAGCGCCATAGCAGACACTAGCCCAGAGGCTGTGATTAATCGTGAGTGCCTTCCGCTGACATTGCAGCACGCTGCTTCCGTCTCCCTCACAGCTCTGTACTCAGTTCAAACTGTTGTCTTCCAGATCAATTTCGGGCGCCCTTCGAGCACAAGACGCAGCAGGCCTCAGTAAGCCTGGGCCGCTCCTCACGGGAGCTGCAGCACTGCCTACTTCCATTCCAACCAATCACTGTGGCTCTTCAGCAAACCGCGCCACATGCAACATCACTGCCTGCTTTTACTTTCCAACCTCCTACCCTTCCACTCCCTTCCTTCTACCTTCGGCAGAAGACGCTCACGTGAGGCTGCCTCCGCTAGTCGCTCAAGATCAGCCATCTTACTCTTACCCTTCCGCGCTTCTTTCCTATCAATGGCCAGGGGCTATCCTTGCGTGAGGCTGCCTCCACAAATGATTATGGCCCCTCCTTATTTTCCTTCTAACCCTTCTCTCAAATCTAAACCTCAGTGCACTTTATTCACAGCAGCCCCCACTACCTCCCCCACGAATGCTGATTTTCAATCTCCTCAAAATTACTTAATTTTTTTCCTACCTCAATTCCATGGAAAAATCTCCAAGCCGGGTTTTTAAAGGTTACTTAAGGGGCGTTACATTTTTCCTCTCTTATAAAAGGAATTCAGCATTCTCACCATCAAGCCGGATTCTAGACAACCTTTAACTCTGGACATCCTTACAAATGCATCCCAATCTCTGCACGGGTACCATGAGATCCATACTGCTCGTACCCTCGATGCCATATTTTTATTGCTTTCTTCGGTTTTCTAAGTTCAGAAATTTACGGGGCTCTCCCTTCTGGTGCAGCAGGGTTGCAGTGTAGTCTTCGTCTGTCGTTCTGAGTTATGCTTCAAACTTGGAGGTGGACGGGGCTCTCCCCCCAGTGCAGCCCGAGCTGCAAGCTCCCTTCAGTCACAGTGGGGCCCCCCCATCCAGGAATCAAACCGGAACCCTTTTATTCAGCCACAAGAGGGACTCTCCTTCCGCGCAGCAGAGCCACAGCTCCTTCGGATGCAACGAGAGTCCCTCCACCAGTCGCTTTGAATTTTCCCTTTCTTATTTAGCATCGGGTAAGGCTCTCCCTTCCGGGCAGGATCCTGGCTTTTTCGGTCATAGTGTGAGCCCTCCGTCTGTCGTTTTGAGTTACGCTGCTTGCTCTGAGTCGCTCATTTGAATCTGCTATGGTGCTTTCCCCTTCTAGCAGCATGTAGGGGCTGCCAGTCCGGCGCTGCAAGCCCCAGCTCTCAACGAGCACCGCACGGGCTCTCCCAGTCGCCCCTGCCCCCTTTTTTTCTTTGCAAATTTTAATCCATACTCTTCACAGCTCGCTTTTGGGGGGAACTAAATATGTTGCTCTCTGGCTGCTGTCCTTAAACTTCTTTTGGGGAGCTCTCGGTTCGGGCTATATTCCGGGCTTGGAGGCCTCCCCCGGACAGCCACACCAACATATGCCTACTATTTGCTATCAGATTAGATGTAATGGTGAACTTGTGAAATGTTGAGAAGATTCCAGGCTCTATTCATTTTAGCTAAACAAACTTGCACTCCAAAATTCAAAAGTATGTCATCGTCTTTAGTATTTTAATATCATCAGTGTTTAGAGTGAGAGGGAAACCTTCCCCCATCAATGATACTGTCTCACCAAAACACCTGAAACATTGAAAGTTGTTTTGTCACAGATTAGGTCTCCTGATAGTTTAAAAAGTTTTAAATGTCAATTGAAGAACAACAGAATAAACACAAAAATTAAGATTTGGAACAACATTTTCAGAGTTCTTTAAAAACAGCAAACGATAGGGAAAAACCATTTTAACCTCTTAGTTCACCCCCAAACACACGCAATTAAACTTTTAAAAAGTAACAATAATTGCCCTTTAAGCTTTAAATGTTTAATATGAAAACTTTTATTTTATTTAAACTGATGAAGTGTATTTTTGTTAAAAGTAAGTATACAAAATATTTTGTATACTTTTATGGTCAAGTAGACCCAAAATCTAATGTTTTTAAAAATTTTGTGTGTATTAAAGAATAAAAATATATATAAATATATATATTAATAATATTTGGGTGACGGGGGGGAAACGAAGACACGTGGGGGGCGTCGGCCCTCGGAGGGGTTTTTTTATTTAACAGAAAAACCAAAAAAAAGGGGGGAATAAGTGCCAAAAGGGGAACAGGTTTTAAAACAACAGGGATCTGGGTTCCCCGTCGGCTGCGGGGGTTGTGAGGGTTTTCAGTGTTTATGGGGAAGGGGCCAGGTAAGGGGCGAGTCCGGGGCGCACGCGCTCCCCCTTCGGTCGGGGCGCGAGGGGGGGGCCTTTTTCTAGCGGCTTCATCCCGTGGGCCCCGGGGGCTTTAGGGGAACGGCCCGGCATGGCCAGGCCGTTGACGGGTGGGTTTTCCCCCGGGGCGCGGGGGGCCCGGGGCCCGTTCTGGTGGGGGGGTCCCCCCAAAGACCCTCCGGACCCCGAGGGCACCCCGGGGCAGCAGGGGGAAAAAACGGTCTCCCCAGGGAGGGGTTTGGGCTTTTAACAGCGGCGGTATGAGGTCCATTTCCTTGGTGTGCCCCATCACACGCCGCCAGCCGATGTCCCCCTCCCTTTCCCCACCCCCCTCCACGGGAGCCGGGAAGGGGCGTTTAGGAGGGGTGCGTTTTTTTGGGGGGGAGTGAACCCCACATTCCCCCCCCAAGCGAATCCCGTCCCCAGGGCGCAGCCCCACGGGGGTGCTACCTTTCAACCAGGCCCCAAAACGGGGGGGTGGGGGGGGCGGGGGTTCCTCTCCCGGGGAGTCCCCCTCTCGCAGGCGCCGGAACAGGGACGAGAAAAACGGGGTTTAGTCGACGCCTAAACCAAACAGGGTAAAAATTGCCGAAAAGAGAAGTCATTACCCCTTTGTGGGGTTTGGGGAGGCCCCCTCCTCCTTCCTCCGCCCCCATTCCGGGTAGCGCACTTTTGCAAACGAGAGGGAGTGACGTCATCAGGTGTTTCCCAACTGCGCTGTCTAGGCTCCGCCTTGCCCGCATTCTCCACCACTGTGCGGGTGAGCCAACGACAGACACAGTGGGCGTGGCGTCAGGCCTCGGAGAGGTTTATTTAACAGAAAAACCAAAACAAGGGGGAATAAAGTGTCCAAAAGGGGAACAGTGTCCAAAACAACAGGGAATCTGGTGTCCCCGCCGTGCTGCGGGGTTCGGGGTCTGGCAGTGTTCATGGAGGTGGCTGGTCCAGGTAAGTGGGCGGAGTCCGGCGGCCGCACGCCGCCTCCCCCTCGGGTCCGGGCGCCGAGGGGCGGGCGGCTTCTTCCAGCTGCTTCATCCTCCTTCCGCTTGGTCAGCGGGCGCCAGTAGGGGATGGACGTCGCAGCATCCTGGCCCGACGGCCGTGGTAGACGGGTGTGAAATTCCCTGACCGGACCGCGGGTCTGGCAGCTCACGGCTCTGGTGGCGCTGGAGTCCCCTCAACGCATCTCTTCCT
The DNA here is from genome assembly GCF_018340385.1 of Cyprinus carpio. Lineage (NCBI taxonomy): Eukaryota > Metazoa > Chordata > Actinopteri > Cypriniformes > Cyprinidae > Cyprinus > Cyprinus carpio. The sequence goes on along the minus strand of NC_056593.1, from coordinate 12,006,162 downwards.
GGAATCTATCCAGGACAACCCAGTGTGCATGCACGGGAAGAGACCGGCTCCCCCAGGAGAGGCGCGTTGGCTTTTAAAAACAGCCGCGGTGATGAGGTTCCATTTCCTTCAGGTGTAGCTCCCATCACATCACAAGTTAGCCCTGGGATTGGGTCTAGCGCGCCCCTCCTTCTCCCACACCCACTCCTATCGGGAGCCTGGTGAAGGGCCGCGATTTAGACGGGGTGCCGGTGATTATCTGGGAGGAGGCAGCTGACTCGCCACATTTATATATATATATTATATATATATATATATATAGTTTCAGTTTTGTGTATGGAGTCATTAATACACTGAAAAAAGGTAACCTCAAAATGGCAATATGGATTAACTAGTTTTCAAGTTTAAATTATTTTAAGATCGTTGAACCAACCTAAACACATTAATTCATAGCAACAACCTAATTTTAAATCCTGTGGTTAAATCAGGTGGAAATAGGTCTTTAAAGTAACAATTGCAGGGGACCGCTTTTATAGTAGACAGCGTCTTCCGTCTCACATGACCAGGTTTACTGAAATATACACTGACACTCACAGCTCAGCCTCTGATTAAAACTGAAACCTGTGGTTGGTTTTCTTAAGAAACTTGGTTTGATCTTTTGGGTCACATAGCATCTTTTGCATGACATTGGGCATTGAAGGCATGTGTGTTAGTTTGGAGGAGGGGCTTCTTCCTGTCCTGCATAAGTCTACGCTAACAACCAACCAAGATGAGAACCTGTATTTGACAAAGAAGGATAAAAACACATGTAGAATGGCTGTCATCATTTATTTTGTTATTAAAACAAATTGCTAAATGTTCAGTGGGGTTTTATATAGAACATTACTTGTGCACCTTTTGTATGTTTATATATGTGATCTCATACCCAGCGATACGATGTTTGCAGATACCTCAAAAAATTCTACATACAATTTTGATACAATTCGATCCAGGAGTATATTGACTGATTTTATCGACATTATGATATTTTAAAACAATTACATTTTTATTAACTCACAAATGCAACCAAAATATATAACATGAACAATTATCTGAAAATTCCACATCCTGTCCTCAGTTGGAACATTCACAAATCAAAAAGGCCTACCTTGTTTTGTTTTCTTTTTTTAATAATAAAGAAAAATAATAATTGAAAAAACAAAAAAAATCAATGTCACACATAGATCAGTAATCTCATGATAGACAAAAGTCAATAAGTCTTTTTTGTGCTAAAATGTGCAGTGTGTAAAAAGCTAAATAAAAAACAAAAAGAGTACTTCCAGTTGTTACAAGAAAATACTATTAATGAGAAAACATAAATATACAACAATCACAAAAACAAAGCTGGTAAAACTTAGTTTTAAAATGGATACTTCCACCCCAAATGAACAAATTTTGTGGTCGTTAATGACTTATCCCCCTTCGTCCAAACCCGTAAAAGGATCCATTTTGGGGTGGTATACCTTTAAGACAGGGATAGGCAACTTCGTTCCCTGAGGGCCACTGTCCCGCAGAAGTTTAGCTCCAATCCCTAATTAAACACACCTAACAAGGCAATCAGTGTTTTTTCCTGGATTAACTAATAGATAGAGGCAGAATAGATACAGTGAGTTTTTTATGCGGGCTGAAGCTAAAACTCTGCAGGAGTAGTGGCCCTCCAGGACCGGAGTTGGCCTACCGTGCTTTAAGACTGTTTGCTGGCGACTATACTCAGTGAAAATAATCTGTTTTCTAGTATCTTTTCTAGCAGAATAAATACACGTAAGAACAAAGACACAACTCAAATAAACAGTGGCCTTTAAGGTTTGCCTCAGGTAGTCTAAAAGACATTTCAGATACAGAATTTATAATTATATGTCAAAAATACCCTGGAGAATCTTCACTGTATAAATAATATATCCTTATTACGTGGAGTTAGCAAAGTTATTCAGTCAAGGAGGAGAGATTTTGTTTCTTTGACAGAGGTTTATGTCGGCCTTAACTTTAAGACCGAAGCCAGCAATTATACTGATACACACACGTTTTCTTCTTCTCAACTGTTTACGTTAAAGACATAAGCCTAACCGACTGTGTTTAGGAAATTTCACCCAAGACATGCATTGTCTGTAAATTCTTGTCTGTATTTGTCCATCCAAGTACAAAAACGTGGAAGAGAATTCAATTGCCGTGCTATATGGTATTTAACAAACCCCTAATCTTTCAGAGAAAAGAAAGATACTGGGGTTCACCATTAAATATACAGGTGCCTTTTTACATTATAGTTTATTAGGACCCGCTCATGAGCACAGGATGAGCTCCCACCTGCTGGCCACAACTAACACCTCTTTCCCTCCCCACAGCAACGCTGGTCTTTCCCAGGGATGTCTACCTTCCATGTAACTGGGACCAGCCTCAACACCTGCTTAGCTTCGCAAGTGAACATGTCAGGTGAAAGCTTCAGGTTGCTGTTTCTGTTCTTGTGCAGCCAGGCTCCTCAAGCATCCCAGAGGCTTTCCGGCTTTAGACCAGCATCACTTTGAATGTTGTTCACGGGCATTTAGTAGTTCACTTTACCTTCTCATCTTAGTCCCATTAGCCCCGAAGCTTTCCCAATCCTCGAAAACTCTCCTATGAGAGCTCTTGATGCCGTGCTGTTTCAGCTGTGTTAAATATTAATATTAATAATATGAAAATATCCTATATGGAGGCATGTTATCAGTACAAATCAATAGTAAACGAGTGATGACTCAAAATAACGGTGAAGAAATATATCAGTCAAGGAAGAAGTCAGACCGCAACGCATTCCTCAGGCAGGATTGCTGAGTAATTACTAACCATCTGTCATTATCAGTACGAGTCATGACTTCAGGTCCTATAGCATGACAAATATGTGAGGTGTATTATTGTTCTTCTGCTGGTAGCTGAAAACTGCTTGTGATTTACTCTCCCCCTATACAACAATAACCCTACCAACATGGCACATGGCACGCCATATATATGTAATCGCTTGAGCCTAATATAAAAAACACAGCGCCCATCCATTTGAATGTGTGATTCTGCAAGACAGGAAAACAAGACTCCAACAGGGACTCTCTTTGCCCTGTTGAGGAAACCACAAGAGCCAGCTTATAATAGCGCGTATGGTATAAGCCTTACAAGACACACGGTGTTGTGCATAGTTTATCTACAAATACACCCCCTGACATGACCAATTTTGGTTTGTTTGTTTTGGAAAAACTACTGCTACAGAACCGGATGGCCACATAGACATATTCAAGAGGAAAATTACTTTAATCCCGTTTATCACATGAATTTTTTAAGCAGTTTAAATATTCTGACTATTTGTAAGGAAGGTAGGTCGCAGATAAGCCTCTGCAGTGAGATATGAAATGGCTCTAGCCACTAAAAACAACAAAGAAGATTGTTGCATCGCATCTACATAATACCCCAAAACCCTGCCACCAGAGAACATAAAGTGCATTTCAACCTCAGACAATCATCCACATGAAAAACATACTATAGTTACTTACAGTAGAATACTGTAGTGTTTTTGATCCATACTATAGTAAAGTGTATTAATACTGTATATATTATAAGTATTATACCAACAAGCTTTTTAGATGAATGCTTTTAATTTTATTGTTAATTCACATATGAGGTCCATGCATGTGACATATCAACTCACACGGTTTCATATAAAGCAATAAATACATTGCAATAACAAGGATTTCAACTATGATATGAATTTTGCCCAAAAGGGTCAGAGGATAATAAACCACAACATTCAGAAACCAATCTGCGCAAAGGGCCTCAAATTTATACGAACGAACACCAATTATGTGTAGGATAACTATCACCATAAAAGCACTAGCATTGAAGACTTTTTTTTATTATATTTTTGTTATTTAATGCCTAGGTTACCCAAGATTACAAGATACCGATAAACATCACTGTGTTACATGCAACAGACAGGCGACATCCATGCAAAAGCACCATTTATAGACCATTATGCAACAGTAAATAAATAATGACACAACAAAACACACACGAGCAACAAGGTAATTTTAATCAGAAAATATATTATAAAAAAAAAAATATTAAATTTGATTGTTTGTAAAAGCTTTCAGATTCGGTTGGAAGATGATAATGTTTGTGGATATACTGTTGACATCTCTTTCAAAAACAATACTATAAAGGATTTTGACGAGTGATTGTTCCTGAGGTGAATATGAAGAATTTTGTCAAGAAGTAATAATAGGTTAATGAATAAAATATTTATCTTTTTTATATTAAAGAGCCAAACAGTATATCCTTAAAAAGCAAGAGAGAAACCCCTGTAGCACACTGGGATGATAACATTAGAGAATTCAATCCCAAATAGCCGGTGTGTGAGGAACAAGTCCCAAAAGATATGCCTATCAGGTTTCCATTAGGGTCCACCAACAAAAACAACAGCTTGTATCTATGTCTGATTTAAAAAACCGTTCAACAAACATTTTAGCTGGGTAAAACCTGTGTAACAATTTGATTCGCGCTCTAACCTTGTTTAGTTAATATAGTAATTTCGTAGACAGACGTCCATAAGCTTCTTTTTCCAATCAGTACTGATCACCAAACCACATATTCTGCACAATACGACACCACTTACGGAGTTCATTACAAAGCTCCTTTTGGAAAAAAAAAAAAAAAAAGTGATCTAATCTTATAGTTTACGTGATGAATGACGAGGGGACAGTGACCACAAAGCATATCGTTTTTTCTAACTGGGATGATCAATGAATGGGGTTGTCTGAAGAAAAATAGGACAATACAAGGGTGCTGATGGCTGATCTAGACAGGAGTCCCTTAAAAGCAGAAACATCGTCGCTTTAGGAATAGCATCCCTGACAATGGAGAGAATTCTTTAATATCAATTAAAATTTACATACAAATTGTGTTCATTTAAAAAATAGCAACTTCATCTGGGATCGTGATGGAACGATGGGCATCCAGATCATCCCGCTGCCGCAAATTACATTTTCAACTTCATTGGCAGAATACGCACAATGCTCAACGACGCTGAATTCCAGCCGCCGTAAACCAAATATAATAAGACGACACTATGGCTTCGGGTTATGAGAGGAACAACATTGCACGATTATGTATCCATGTTTTATTTTTAGAAACCTGGTGAAAGAGCTTCTCTTGTTTCGGCCTTATATTTCTGGTGTGTCCCTCACCATGGTAAGATATTTAGTGCTTACTCCTCTCTTCCATTGTTCTGACGATTGGTGCTATCGAAATTTGCGTTTAAAACCGTGTTTCTTAAAACAGTATACTAACAACATGCGTAGGAGCTCGTGTGCACCACAAAAGATGTGGTCTACATCAGCGTCAGGATATTTATCTTGCATAACAGACTGTCAATGCGAGTCCCTATGCAGGACCGCAACCCTATTGGTCTTCTGTATTGACAGCGTTCTGTGTTTTCTGTAAACACAGTGCGCCTAGACGTCAGCGATGAAGTAGCCTAGCTAATATATAGTAAATCTGTGCTTGTCGCAGAGCAATAAACAGCCATTACAGAGGTATACACGTTTCGAGAATTGATTGGGAACATGAAAGGCTCTGTGGTGGAGCTCAACGCTTGCACACCATGACCATAACTGGGGGATGTCACTGTAATAGTTTGTGATTTTTTTTTTTTTTTTTTTTTTTCTTGAGGCATTACTGAATGTTGTATATTGTGTCTGTGGTCCGTCAGTTGTCTTCAGTATGAAGAATGGATGTTCAAATCATAACAGTCCACTGCTGTGAAATTTGTTCACATATACAGGAGATGCTGGACAAACTGTGTTTACCTGCTCAGTACAAACAGAGGCTTTCATGAACAACTGTCACAAAACTAACAGATTTCAGTCACTTAACTGTAGGTACTGCCGCAGTATCACGAATCAATGGAATGTAAACTTTTGAACCTGTTCTTTTTGTTTGTGCTATTAAAGGATTCCTCATTCAAGGCAAAAGAGTTACATTAAATGTGTCACTGCGGTTGAACAGAGCAGTGTTTATTTCATAGAATCTGCATTCAGTTGGAAGAAATGGTGAATTTGGTTTAAAAATAGTGATTGATTTTCTTTCTGGCAGGGTGCAATCTGGTGTTGATATTGATGGAGTGTCCGTGATAGAGGGAGATTCAGTCCACTCTACACACCTATGTTAAGACAAATCCACAAGAGAAAATCAGATGGTATTTAATGACATCTCGCATCAGCTCAAAATCAATGAGAGATCACTCATAAGATCTGTACAGTGGTTCAGTGTAAAATGAAGGAATACTTGAGAGAGTCAGAGGCAGACTGAAGCTGGATTCATCAGACTGGAATCTCTGACCATCATGAACATCAAACCCATAATGCCTGCTTTATAAAACTACTGATAAGCACCAGCAGCATTGACAGTGAAAAGAGCTTCATTGTTACTGTTCATGGTGATTCCTGTTTGAGAATTCCCCTTGTATGTGTAGTCCGTCATTAATAAGATATTTATCCTTTTGGGCAGTGACTAATTTAGATGTGATTTGATATTTTAATTCACATACAGTTTATATAGACTACTTAAATCTCAAACCTCATTACTTTTTAAAGTAGAATTTCTTTGACGTTAATTTGAATTTAGTTCAGTATGATCTTTACTAACGTATTTTCTTTTTTACGTTTTGTTATTATAGATTTTTTCAGTTTTACCTTCTACTGCTCAGCTCTTTAAATCCGTCTCATTGTCACAGTCAGTATGATTCCCTCCCCTCCCACCAGGACTCCAAAGTGCAAATTAATTTAGTTTTCAAATCTCTTTAATAGTAGCACAAATGTTAATAAAATGTTGCGTTCCACGACGAAGTCAAGAGGGCATGTTTGATTACTTACATAGACTCAGTTGGTCTTTCATCTTATGTGAATGTTTTTCCCCTACAAAGATCCCTCCATCCGCAGCTCTTGGTTTGTGTTTCAGGTGTCTCTGCTGCTGAACGAGATAAAATGAGAGAAAGTCCAGCGAAGGAGGGATAAGCTGTCACTTTAGATTCTGATGGTAATGTAAAAACCCAAATGATTTAAAGGTGTGGTATTTTCCATCACACCCGCATCGCTCACATCAGTGGAGATCTCATTGATAGCTGGACAGAGTGTTCATTGTGGATAAAGGTATTACGTGTGAGATCCATAGACAAGACTGAAGACGGATCATCAGACTGGATCTCTGACATCGCATGCAACACCAGGAAACACAGACGCTGGACCTTTTCAACGACAGATCAACAGCAGCAGATTCAGCATCATAAAGACATACAGTGTGAGTTTCCCTGGTGAGTATCATGGTAGTCCTTGCAGGGCTTTTTCACTTGAACAGTTTGTAGAAACTGATATAATTAAAATCGGGCCCAGTAAATGTTGTTGTTGTTGGCCTGTTTGAAGAAGTTAGGCTTGACTCAATATTAAATTCAATAAACTGAGATCAACTCTATCATCTGCACATGCACATCAAACCGACAGATACATGTCACCGTTTTTGTGATCCTTATGAATTAAAAAATTTTCAATTATGAATTTTAGAAATAGGAATCTTAAAATGTGTCTCTTGGTTACTAGACAAAAAATCATAATCATTAGTCGTTTATTCGCTTGCTGAAAGACTGTTTCTTGTTTGCCGTTTTAGGCTGCTGTTCCTTACAAACCCAGCAGATTGCACCTTTATCAAATAAATCAATTGCATAAAACTTTCTACTAACTATATGGTCAAAAGTATTGTTTTAAGGTGTTTCTCGTCCCATCTCTAGTAATAATGGCTGTCCTTTATTAGCTTTTCCCAGAATTCAACTGCTGCTGCTGCTGCTTGCTGGTTCTGCTGTTTGTTTGGTGTTTCTGTCTGCTGGTTGCAGCGGCTGGTGGTCATTTACTATCGTCACAGGGATCTATACAAGCAAAAAAAATGGCAAGTATTGCATACAGCTCAAATAATGACAAGCTGGAAATAATGATATTTATTGTAAAAAAAAAAAAAAAAAAAAAACACCACCCACAGATCACATAGACTTTAAAATATGATGGTCAAGTATGTATTTTTTTTTTTTCTAAGTGAACAAAGTAAATAAAAAGAAATATGTGATGGTTCATGACATGAAAAATGACGCAGTACAATGATCCTGACCTGTTGAATACTATGTACAAAATATGTACTGGTCTGTTTAAAAACCGATGAATGTACCAACCTGAGGCACTGATAGGGCTCCAATATACTTTAAAGTGAACTGTGTGTGATGTCATTGTTAAACAAAATTAGGCCAAAACAAACTTTTTTTGTTGCTGTTTGTTTTGTTTTTTTTGGAGTGTTTTTATTTAGTGGGGGGTGGGTGTGTTGAAACGACTTGCGTTGAGCTACCATTGTGCTGTGGTAGTTCTTGCGATAGGTAGAGGGGGCTTTCCTCCTAGAGGTCTGCAAGCCTGTCGTGTCCCGACTTCAGGTCGGAACTCGGACCAAGAATTCGGAATTAGCAGTTAGAACACGGGCCGGGTTAGGACCTATATTTTGTGGCCCGTGCAGGGGCTACTAGCTCCTCCTTCTTTTGACACGGAAATCTGACGGTCCAGTATGAATTTATCATTTCAGTTCCGTCGCAATAAGTAAAAAGTAAAAACGTGAATACTCTGAGACCGCTGCTTTTAATTATAAAACTTGAAGATGTGTTTAGTCTAACTGAGAAGTTACACTGACACTATTTTTTGTGTTTAATACAGTTTAAAGTTTTCTGCTTTAAAGCTCTTTTTTATAAAGTGGCTTTTTATAAAATAAATTAGACCTAAATAGTTGTACACGAATTGCAGCTTGTGCAAACACACCAACATAGCTATTGAGAAAATGCTTTCCCCCTTTTTTTTAAAACTGGCCTTTTTTTTTTCTCAGGCACTGTTTTATTTTTTTTTGTTGTATGTATACTGCTATTGAGAGAAAAAGTGCACAGCACATATTTACATGTCATCTAACGCTGCTTTCAGCAGTGCAGACAAGCATCGGGATGTTGGCAAACAGTATATGGCTGGTCACTATTTTTCAAACTTATTTTTTAATCCCCAAAGTGAGTAAGCGAAACTAACTGTCACCATGATTAGTTGGGGCTTTAGGTGGTACAGTTATGTTACCGGATGGGACAGTAAGTAAATTTCATTGAGAGTGTTTTCCTTTGAGATCTTTATATTCAGCAACATATCCGCGAGAAAAAAAATAGTTTTTGGTGTACCTGAATCATCAGGTTTGTTCACAATTATTTTTTGTAGTGACCTTCTGGTGAATCGGTTTTTTTTTTTTCCTGAGAATATGAAAGAGTATCATTCCTTTATTCAACATGCGACTATAGGTACCGATCCGCTGATCCGGGTGTGCAGCACAACAGGAGGTTTACGTTAACAGAGAAATCTGTCTGTTCCGGTTATGAGCACACAGGAGGTTGCCGTTAAAGAGAGATCCGCTGGATCCCTGTTGTTAGCACTCCGGAGTGTGCCGTTAAAGAGCCATCTCCTGATCCGGGTGTGATCACGCATGAGGGTGCCCTTAAAGAGACATCTGCTGATCCGGGTTGGAGCACGCAGTAGGGTGACGTTATACGAGACAGCTCTGCTGATCCTGGTGTTAGCACGCATGATGGTGTCGTTAAAGAGACATCTGCTGATCCGGGTGTGAGCACGCAGGAGGGTTGACGTTTAAAGAGAGATCCGCTGATCCGGGTTGTTTAGCACGGCAGGAGGGTGTCCGTATAACGAGAAAATTCGCTGTTCCGTGTGTTATCACGCAGGAGGGTTACTGTAAAGAGAGATCCGCTGATCCGGGTGTGAGCACGCCGGAGGGGTTACGTTAACGATAGACATCTGCTGATCCGGGTGTGAGCACGCAGGAGGGTGACGTTAAAGAGAGATCTGCTGATCCGGGTGTGAGCACGCAGGAGGGTGATGTTAAAGAGAGATCCGCTGATCCGGGGTGCAGGCACGCAGGAGGGTGACGTTATAGAGACATCTACTGATCCTGGGGTGAGCACGCATGAGGGTGGTCGTTAAAGAGACATTCTGCTTGATCCGTGGTGTGAGCACGCAGGACCTAGTGATGTTAAAAACAAAGGGAACTCTGCTGTTCGCGTTTATGAGCACACAGGAAAAGGTTGACCGTTACAGAGACATCTGCTGATCTGGGTGTGAGCACGCAGGAGGGTTGACGTTTAAAGAGAAATCGCTGTTCCGTGTGTGAGCACGCAGGAGGGTGACGTTAAAGAGAGATCCGCTGATCCGGGTGTGAGCACGCAGGAGGGTGACGTTAAGAGACTCTGCTGATCCAGTGTGAGCACGCAGGAGGGTGACGTTTAAAGAGACATCTGCTCCGGGTGTGAGACACGCAGGAGGGTGACGTTAAAGAGACATCTGCTCCGGGTGGGAGCACGCAGGAGGTGACGTGTAAAGAGACATCTGCTCCGGGTGTGTGAGCACGCAGGAGAGGTGACGTTTAAAGCGGACATCTTCTGGATCCGGGTGTGAGCACGCAGGAGGGTTGACGTTAAAGAGAAATCTGCTGATCCGGGTGTGAGCAACGCAGGAGGGGGACGTTAAAGACAGAAATCCGCTGTTCCGTTGTGTGAGCACGCAGGAGGGTGACGTTAAAAGAAAAATCTGCTGATCCGGGTGTGAGCACGCATGAGGGGTGACGTTAAAGAGAAATCCGCTGTTCCAGTTGTTAGCATTCAGGAGGGTGACGTTGAAGAGAAATCCGCTGATCCGGGGTGTGAGCACGCAGTAGGGGGTGACGTTAACGAGAAATCCGCTGTTCCGTTGGTGTTGCACGCAGGAGTGGTGACGGTTAAGAGAAATCCGCTGTTCCAGTTGTGAGTCAGGCAGGAGGGTGACGTTAAAGAGAAATCCGCTGATCCTGGGTGTGAGCACGCAGCTGAGGGTGACGTTAAGAGAAATCCGCTGATCCTGGTGTGAGCACGCAGGAGGTGACGTTAAAGAGAAAGTCCGCTGTTCCAGTTGTGAGCAGCAGGAGGGTGACGTTAAAGAGAAATCCGCTGATCCGGGTGTGAGCACTGCAGGAGGGTTGACGTTAAAGAGAAATCCGCTGTTCCGTGTGTGAGCGCGCTGGGGGATGTCATTAAAATATATATCCATGATCTGGCTGTGAGCCAAGACACTGAAATCACATTACTTGCAGTAAAACTAAAGCCGGTTTCACACCGCACACGTAAGCCGCGCAAGATATTTTTCCGGCACCTGTTTATGACCCTTTATTTATTTATTTTATTTTTGTTCTGTTGGTTTGTGTGTGTCTGCCCAGGTTTGCTGCTGATTGGTTCCTGCAGACTCCATTGCTGTCATCCTCTGATTGGTCTTCTCTCCCTTAAAAATTTGTGGGGAAGAGGTTAAACGAAGTTTGAGAATGTTTGTTTGTGTTTAAGAGCACATCACTAACAGCAGGTTTTTTAAATTTCTTGCTTTTATTATTATTTTTAATGATTACTTCACTTCCTTTCATGTAAAGCACTTTGAATTGCCATTGTGTAATGAAAATGTGGTATATAAATAAACATGCCTTGGCCTTGCCTTGCCTTGCCTTGCCTTAAAAGAGATGACAGCATTTTCTTTTTTTGTGGGTGGGGGGGGGGACTATGCTGTTTGTTCTGTGCTTGTGCTGATTTACCCCATTTGTAGTGCTTGTTTGGATATAGTATTGTTTTGAACAGTACTCCGGCTTACCCGACCCTTGTCTGTTGTACGATTTTGATTTTGGATTATCCCTTTGAACTTGATGTTTCTTTGTAAATATTTATTGTGAATATTGTAAATATTTATCATTGGAGAAGTAAGTAGTCAGACGCCATCTGTTTGTTTTTGTATCGTTTGGATCTTTGTCTTTGGATTAGGTAGTTAGGTTCAAAGAATTTTATTTTTGTTTCTTTATTTTGATAGGTAATTAGAGAGCTTTTTAATATTTAGAACGTTTTTGCCATTTAGAAAAGTTTTTTTTAGAACATTTGTTTTTATTATTTTGGCACCATCGGCTCCTGAAAGTGGACTCCCAAATAAAAATTAGAAAGAAGTTGATTGTTCACACTTGTTTTTCTTGGGCATGTTACACTCTAACCCCTAGACGGGACGTAAACACACCCATGTTAACAGGTTAGAGTATTCACACTGCATGCAGGAGGTGGTGTGGCAGTGCATTGCAGGAGCAGAGATGAGCGGCAGAGAAGAGATTTTTTCCCCATGCTTGCCGAGTATATTTTTGCTGCGCCGATCACGCTGGATTAAAGCCACAGTGCATTGTTCTTGTTTAAAAAAACCAAAAAAAAAAAAAAAAAGATTGAACACGAAAAATAACAACTTTTCACACGTAAAATCAAAAATGGTAGCTGTTCCGCGTTTCCAGGGTGTGGAGTAACGGAATACATGTATAACGGCGTTACGTAATCAGGATACAAAAATCTAATAACTGCAATCCATTACAGTTTGCATCAAAAAACAATGTATTCATGGTCTGTGTATGTTCTGATCATTTCCTATTGGAATGGAATATTCGAGAAGAATGAAAAAGATGGCTCGTTTATTAGTTTTTTCTGTTTAGTTTCACAAATGGAATATGAGATTTCGCATGATGTCTCGTCTTTCCTCTGTGTATACATATCCTTACAAGTGCAATTTTAGATTTATTATTTGTGTCCCGTTCAAAAATTGCTCGTGAGAAATATTGTTAATTTGTCCCCCTTTACTGTTAGACAAAATTTACACCCCTGTCTGCAACATATTCCTGATTCAAATGTTTGCATAGTTAACAGTGAGTGGGGGTTTCAGACAATAGTCTAAGAGCAATATTCAGCACCACACTCGATCGTACTGACTCTTATTCTGTCTGACAGAATTTAAAAGTTCGTACTGACTGCGGAGCGATTTGACCTATCAGATTTAAGGGGCGTTTCAGCATGCCCATCTGTGTGAATCAAACCTGAATCAAAATCAATCTCAATGTTCATACTATCCATCGTAAATAGTATGTGAGATTAGAATAAGTGTGGTCCTAAAGCATAGTATGTTGAAAAGAGTATACTAAAAGTCTCTGGATGGTCTACTATTTCAGGTCGATTTTTGAAGTGTGGATCAGTGCACACTCTGATGCTAAAATTGCCCACAATCCATTGCGCTTTGGTAAAGGATTCGGTCCAGAAACTACAAACACAAATAACGTTAGAAAAACTACAAACGTGGCGGAATGCCGCGCGATCACGGTTAGTTTAGAGAAGTTTAGATAAAAGCGTCTGCTAAATGATTAAATGTAAATGTTTGCGTTACTAATAATCAACATTTAACCTGGTAAAAAAAATATTTTTTTATTGTTTATCCGTGTTGTATTTCTCTGCAACAGCAATGTGAACTTTTATAACATCCCTTTGGTTGTTAACTTTTAAATGCATCATTATGCAGGAAATGAGCAGAGTTCTCCGCATGAAAGCCCGTGACTGGCAGATCAACAGCTATTTGATTTTCTCTCCAGTACGGTAGGAAGTTAAATTAAATTAAATGTGAAGGATGTTAACTGTGTCAAGATGGTTGACAGGCCAGTTTACAGTGACATGCTGCGTGTACGGATGCGACAGAGCGGTCCTGACTCAATTGGTGTGACGTGATAGTATGTCCCAAAGCTTGCCTACTCTTCTACTACACCAATTAGGCCACACTTCAGGGGAAGTTGTGGCCTAATGGTTAGAGGGTCGGCCTTGTAATCCAAAGGTTGCGAGTGTTGAGTCTCGAGTTGATATTCTGATTTGCTGCTCAAAAACACATTTATTATTATGATGATGTTTGAAAACATCTGAGTAGAATTTTTTTTCACGTTTATTTGATTAATAAAAGTTTCTGAAGAACAGTATTTATCTGAAATAGAAAATCTTTGTAAAATTATTAATGTCTTTATCAGCACTTTTGGTCAATTTAAAGCATCCTTGCTAGATAAAAGTATTAATTTTATATAAATTCTTTTCCCCGAAAATTAAAAATTATACTCACTCTAAGCTTTTTAATGGTATAGTGCAGGGGTGGCGAAACTCCGGTCCTGGAGAGCCGCAGCCCTGCAGTGTTCAGCTCCAACCCTAATTAAAACTCACCTGAGAGAAAGAAACTTTTAAACTGCCGGTAGCTTTCTAGTAACCCTTCAGACCTTGATTAGCTTTTTCAGTTGTGTTTTGATTAGGGTTGAAGCAAAAAAACTCTGCCAGGGCTGCAGCTCTCCAGGATGACGTTCACCACCCCTGCTATAGTGTATACTGTTACAAAAGCTTTTTTTATTTCACATAAATGCTAACTTTGGATCCTTCTATCCATCAAGAATCCTGGAAAAAAAAAAATACTCAACTGTTTTAAATATTGATAATAATAATAATAAAATAATATAATAATTAAAATAAGGTTTCTTGAGCAGTAAATCAGCCTATTAGAATGATTTCTGAAGGATGTGACCTGAAGACTGGAGTAATTAATAATAAAAAATGTTTCTTGAGCATCAAATCGGCATGTTAGCATGATTCCTGAAGGATCATGTTACACCGTAGGCTAAAGTAATGGCTGCTGAAAATTCAGCTTTGGGATCAAAGAAATAAATTACATTTTAGGATTGGTGAGTCAGAAGAGACTTCTTTATAAAACATTAAAAATCTTACAGTTCAAAAAACTAAAATTTCTGCCCCCCTCACTTCTGAAATGATGGCTACGCCCCTGCTGTGACGTCACCCGTAGGCTTCCGGATAATTGAAAAATGGACAAATAGGCGGGAGCTGGTTGCTGAAAACCACGCCCACCTAGCTCACGGTGGTGACAGCAGCGGCAATCCACAAGGCAATAAACAGAAACATGTAAAAAACATGTAAAAACTACCACCAGAGCCGAACGAGACCGCATAAGACCGCGCTCAACCTTTTTGTCTGCTGTAAAGTTGGCCATTTTAACATGGGGAGTCTATGGGATTGACTCCCTTTTTGCAGCCAGCCTCTATTGGACAGTCGATGATTACAGTTTTAGTCACTTCCTTGTTGGCTTCACGAGAAAGAGTGGGTGGTTGCTGCTTGATGCAAATGAAACATCGCAACTATAAACCGTTTGTAAACCACTAATGAAAACATGAAAATGAGCCAAAATCTCATTTTCCATTTGTAAATCTACACAGAAAAAATAATAAACAAGCTAATCCCTTTCATTTCTTGTTATTTCCATTACAAATAGGAAATGAAATTATCAAGATGTACACAGGTCCGTGGTCGGTCCATGTACTTTTTGCGTCCATTTGTTTTTTAGTGATGCTTCTTCCGCACATTCAGTTGAGAACTAGAGCTGTCTTTGGCACAATGCAGAGACTTAATACAAATGTTATTTTTTAAAATAGACATTGCAGAATCCTGGGAAATCTATCATCATTAAATTATATATTGGGATAATTTTTGTCATAACTTTGTGTGCTATATGTGGGTATTTTATTGGAGAGTGGTAATGTTTGTCACTACTGTTGTATATTTGAACTGCATACCCAAGAGTATTAGGGGGACCGAAGTGGAAATAATAAGGACAAAAGGATGTCGAGCTGATAGTCCGACACGCACTGCACGTTATGCCTGAGTTGTGTTTATTCAAATACGTTGATCACGAAATGGTGAAATACGAATAACACATGGTGTCAGAGAAATAACGAACTCCACACAGATGAGAAGATTGACTCCGCCGGTGTTCCGATGCTCAGGATGGACTGGGATTCCCTCGATTTGCCTGACTCGTGGAGGAGATTTCGACAACACGCAGAACTGATGTTCAAAGGCCCACTCCACCAAAAAATCGAGGAGAAACATTGCAGCTATCTCCTGTTATGGTAGTAAGAAAAAGGCAGAGACATTTATAACACCTGGACGCTGACTGACGAGAAACGCAAAGGGTTTTCGACACATACTCTGAAAGATTTGAAGCATATGTGGATGCCGAAAAAGAACCACTCTTTCGCACGGTACACAAATTCCACGAGAAAGTAACAAGCGTAAGGTGAGAGCTTTGACAATTTCGTCGTCGCGAACTAAAATTATTATTTTAAAGACTGCGGATACGCCAATACAGACGAGATGGTAAGAGACAGGATAAGTCTTCGCCATAAACTCTGCAAAAGTGAAGGGAGCAAGTTGTTAAACTATGGACCAGATTTAACCCTTGAGAGAGCCATAGACATTGCACGATCTCATGAAATAGCACAGGGACAGCTGAAATCTATGGCCGGGCAGCACAGCACAACTCACACGCAACAGTTTTGCGCATGCCGTGTTCAAACGAAGCAATAAACAGAAACATGTAAAAACTACCCACCAGAGCCGAACGAGACTGCATAAGGTCTACAACATGCTGATGATGCGCGCAGGTGCATAGAGACAAGGAAAATGCCCAGCCTTGGGTAGACAGTGCAAGATAGTGCGGGAAACCAACCATTTTCGCAAAGACTTGCAAATCGCAACAAACGTAGAAACAGAAAAACGTACATTGCCGTGACAATAACGACACCTACCAAGTTACGAATCACCTCAGAAATTCTTCATCGACACGATAACAAAAGAGCACAGCAACTGATGGGGGGGGGGGGGGGGGGAGAACGATAAACTAACAGGCTTTTGGCCGAAATTGAAGTAGGTTCAGAGCTACAGAAGCATGAAAATTTAAATTGGACACTGGGGCACAAGTAAATATAATACCATAAAATAAATAAGAGATGTTATCGGTGTCAGCCAACTAAACCCAGCCAACACTCAGATTGTCAGTATATGGCCGGAGAGACCCTTATCCGTGAGAGGAACATGCAGACTGCAAATGCAAGCACAAAGGACCAAAGTCCCCCCCCCATGCAAGAATTCTATGTCGTTGACACTCCAGCACCGCCTATCCTAGGACTAAGAGCATGTCTGGAAATGGATCTACTAAAACTGGTCCTCTCTGGACAAACCGATACCAGGCAAGTGATGAGTTGGGGGCTTGTGCTGATTGATTTTGCTGACGTTTTTGAAGGGGCTCTGAGAATTCCCAGGTGAGTGCAAAATACACATAGACCCCATGCAGTCCCAGTATATATCCCCCACCGGAAATTCCATTCCACACTACGCAGTCGTTTAAACAGAGGAATTAGCGAGAGAATGAAGCGCCAGGGAATCATCGCGAAAGGTCACCGATAACCAACCGATTGGTCAACGCTTTTAGTCGTAGTGGAAAAACCCCGCACTGGGGCGCTTCGCATATGTCTTGACCCGCGCGACCTACAACAAGCGATCAAAAGGCGCCCGCATTATCCATTGCCAACCCTGGAGTGCACGTAATCTCCGACTCTCAGGCGCAAGACACTTTAGTGTACTGGACGCCAGATCAGGATACTGGGCCATTAAACTGACAGGAAGAATCATCGAAGCTTACCACAGTTCAACACGGTGGTCGGACCGGTACCGTGTTTCCTCCGTCTGCCCTTCGGGATAATCTCCTGCACAGGAGGAAGTTGTCCAAAGGAAAATCGACGAGACGTACGAAGGACTGCCCGGTAGTAGCGGCGGATTGTAGACGAATATCCTAGTGTATGGGTCGCACAAAAGACGAACACAACAAAAACCTAACGTGCCAATTGTTGGAAAGAATCGAGGGCAAAGGGGTGTCCGTCTTAAATACTCCTGAAAAAAGCACGATTTGCGTGCCTGGAGGTCTGTTTACTTTGTGGACACAGACTCCACACATTGGGCATCAACCCAGACCGTGGTCAACACATTACATTATTGTTTTATTCTACAAGTGTTCAGGAGGAGTGTGTCAGATAATTAGCCTACATCCCCAGCCGTGGGACCACAATCAAGGTAATCAATACCACGGTAATAAATTACAGCTGACTTCCCTCTATCCATTGACGGTTTATCATCATTCCGGCTCGCACCTTTTGCCATCATAACATGCAGACATCAGCTCCTCCCATTTAGAAGCTGGCAATCTAGGAAAGTGGGGATTTTTCAGTTCTTCGGCCAATCTGCTGGTCCCCGGGTTGCTCCTTCATCCGCCAGACACTGCCCGCAAAGCTCCGTGCGTCACTTGCAGCCGCTGCTCTGCTCGACCAGCCACACGCTCCCCATGACGCGCGAGGTGCTTTACCTCGAATCGACCAGCGTCCAACCTCCAACTTTTTCCCCGGCATCCTTTTCCTCTTTCACCTGTGGGCTTACGTTTCCCCAATGGGAAGTTTGACCGAATCTAATCCTGAGGGCACACAGCGATTATTTCCGACGCTCCGTCCTTGCGAAGGTTTAACAAGCGTTATTACCCCTTACGATATAGTTATTAGTCTCCCAGCAATCCGCCAAACCTCCACAAATCCACAACAACAGGGCGGGCCAATAGACTCGATCAAACTCACAAGGCCCCGAACTCGCCTCACTCACAACTCATTGCCACACCGGCGCAGTACAAACCCGGCTCTCCTTACTCGCTGCTCACATCGGCAGCTTCCAACTATCCTGGGCCATGCCGCCCGATCTCACCAAAGCAAAGCCTTCACGGCTTCCCGCTTCGACTCAACCTTTTACCCGTGGCTCATCCGTCCGCAGCGTCCCATCATGCAGCCGGCCTCAGCTCTTGCTAGTGTCCCCGGCCTTATGCAATACATTTTAGGTAAGTCCGCTATAGGTGTCGTTGGTTGCTGAAAGTTTTTGTTAAACGGCATCGTGACCCAAGGATCTTTAGTTGTTTTTATTATTTTTTAGCCACGTCGCAAACAGCGTATAATACAAAGAAATTTCGAAGATTTCTTAATTTCGGAGTATTTTTTTCCCCTGTATTTTAAATTACACGTCACTCAGATAAACGTGTGGCAAAGAGACCTGTTTGTGAGAAATTCTTCATACTATGTACCTAATTGATGACTTTTAATTATAGGCAAAAAACTTAGTAAAAAAACACAGACCATACCGCAGTGCACCCTCAATTCACATGTGACATTAGTATTACTAGCACCTCTCACCAGTCCTAGCCACGTGTGACCCTCGTCTCGTTTTTCATACTTCTTCTGCCCGGTGATTCCGATGAAAGCATGTCTATTTTACACCTAATAAACCTAATAAACTTAAAAGTTTGAAAAAAAAAAAAAACAAAAAAAAAACGGGCTTGCCGTTCTAGCTCCTTCAGCGAGCTTTGTCCCCCACTAGCCGCAGAAGCAGTAGACGCTCCCGCAGGAGCCTTTTCTGTCTTTCCCCACTGCCCGAGCAGTGTCTGCCCCGCAGGAGCCACTTGGTATTTCCCTACTGCCGCAGGCAGTGTCCGCTCTCACGCAGGTGCTCTTCTATATTTCACAGAGCCAAGGAAAGATACAAGGAAGAGAGAAAAACAAGAAAAATTTAAACATTTTGCTTTAGGAACCGGTTGAATAGGTTAGTTTAAGAAATTGCTAAATCTAATACAACAATTGGCTAAAGTGGGTACACTGCAGGCTACACCCGGGCTTTTCAGCATTTCCCATTAAACCCGTCTGCACAAACCACCCTTGTCCGCAAGTGGCCCCTGCAGCTGAAACAAAGCGTGAGCCCCTGCTCCTCTCAGCTCTCTACCACTTCATTTAAAATCACAATATTCTCTTTTATACTTAACATCACTGCCCGTTTCCACCAAATGCTGTTGCCTCGGAGCCAACTTCAATGGTTCACAACATCCGGCCCAAATCCTGGCAAGTCTTGGGAATTAGATCCTTCATTAAGGTCATCACTACCAATTAATTGGGTAACAGAGTTTTCTTTGGAATGATTCTGTTGATTAGTGGGATAATTACAATTTAATTTTAGGTGTGTGTGTGTGTGTGTGTGTGTGTGTGTGGGAAAAGATATTAAAAAATTAACTAAACAACAGCCTTCTAAATTAACCTAAATATGCCAAAATAGAACACTAATGAGGCTGTGGTGACTGGTTTACAATGAAGTATAGAAAAGCATTGAACAAACTTATCAGAATATTTTAAACAATATAATGTACATGCACATATATCAAAAGAGCCTTCAAAGGGCACCAAGCGTCCCAACAATTGTTTCTACATATCGACTGCCCAGCCAAACATTTTGGGCGTCCTATTGGCCGTTGAGAAGATGTCAATCAACCACGTCCCGTCATGGTTGAAAAATAGTTCCAAAATGACAGTTGAACCGACGTCTTTGATGTCTTCTGACGTGAATTGCACGTGGTCCCAATATCTTAAACCACAAAAGTCCCTGGGCGTTCTAAATGTGTCATCTTCTGGGCAGCCCTAAATGTGTCGTCTTCTGGATGTTTACAATGCGTTACTGCATAGTTTAAAAGTGTATGTATATATAAGCCTGCATATAAATTGCATGTTTAGGGAATGTTCTGTGTTACATATTTCCTACCGATTTATGCCGTCCTACCGCGACTATTTTTTGGTGAGGACATGATGTCACCTTCGGACCAATTTTTGCTGGTCGTGTCGCAGTCTAATCTCGTTTGTGCTAAACATTTTATTTGAAATGTACACAATCTTTAATATTGGATTATTCTTTACGACAGAAATGCTACAGCAATCATAAATCCTCGAACATGGACATCAAAGACGTTGCCATTTTTCATTACATTTCAGCCATTCCAATGGGAAATAATCTGTTCCAGCTTTCCCCCATAAGTGACACGAATTAAAGAAGGGTTCATGATCAGCCCTTTCGAAGGCCCCGCGCCTTCTCAGTTTTTTTCCATTAATCCCATTGAAGTGGCTACTCTGAAGAAATTCTCACGACAAGAACTCCCAATCGATCTACCAGCTCCATATATAGTCGCCAGCTTCCCAAGAATAATCACCTCGATTGCTCTTAATGAAGCCCTCGCTCAACCCGTAGAACAATGATCTTGCAAAACCAATATATAAAAAAATAACTAAATAAATAAATGGGTCTTAGCACTTGTGGCTGGCAAAGTATACATCACCTCAGCTTTCAAGCTATGTCCATGCATGCAGATTCATGACACTTATTTGTGGGTACACTGACACAGGAAATTCTATTTTTCAGTACGCTTACAGCTTTGAAGGCAAAACGCGCACCAAAAGATTTTTTCTGACCTCTTTATCGGAGGCACTCTTGTTGGATTCATTAAATAATATGCACAGGAATTTCTATAGCATGCACCTTTTAGACAACTCAAATCGGCTTTGAGTATTGAACTACGATCCGGTGCTGCAAAGTGGTTCCCGCGGTAACAATGTTTCTCTTTCCAAACCCGCAAGGCTCACCTCCATCTGATGCAGCGAGTAATGAAATTCCCGTCAGATGCCTCAGAGCCTCCTGGTTCGCGCAAACTCTTTGCCTGTTCCCTTCAACCTACCGGCGAGGTTTACTTGTTTGATGCCGCAAGTAATTAAACTTCCGTCAGATGGTTGCAATAGCTTTCCAGGTCGAGTGAATGTTTTCTTTCAATAATCTAACTTTCAACTTTTCTATTCTTCGCCAGCAAGGCTTACCCTTTCAATGTATGGAGTTGGAGCTCCCCATCCGCTGTAGTGCAGAGGCGCCCGCTACTCCTACATTGCCTGTTCCGTCTTACGCCCGGAGAGGGTTTAAACCCATTCGATCCCGGATCGTAGCTCCATCGGAGTGTGGTGAGTGCCTCCCTGTTAGACAACCTTACCTTTTCCATCTTTCCGGCCAGCGAGGCTTACCCGTTCAATGCCATGGAGTTGGACTCACATCAGAGTAGTGCTAAGCCGCCCTGCTAGACAACATTTCCATCCTTCACCAGAAGGTCTCTGCCCGGTTCGATGATGTGAGTAGGAAGCTCCCTTCGGGATGCTGCAAGAGAGCTTCCTGCCTAGACACCCTTACCTTCCTCCATGCCGTTTTTTCGAGGCTCATGCTGGTGAAACCGATCTCCAAGGCCATGCAATCTGTTCCTATGCTGCGACAGTGCGTAAGCTGACCTATCAGATATCACGGTATCGAGAGCCGTCAACGTCCTCATAAACCACCTTTCCATCCTATGTGTCATTGAGGCTTACTCGTCCGATGCCGTGAGTGGCGCACTGTCCCATAAGACGTCGACGAGAGTCTCCACACTGCCACACAAACTTACCTTTTCCCACTCTACGGCCTGTGAGGCTTACCCAGCCGATACAGCTAGCATGAAGTCCCTGTTGGATGCTGGACAAGAGCCTCCTGGCCACTTAACTTTGACCTTTTCCCGTCTTACATTCCGGAGAGGCTTACCCGTTCGATGTCGTGGTACAAGCTCCCAGTTGGACGCTGGCGAGAGCCTCCCGGCTGAGACAACCTTACCTTTCCATTCTACGGTTGGCGAACTTACCCGTTCGATGTGTGCGCTCCCTTCGGATTCGGCCGAGAGAGTCTCCTGGCCACGCAACCTACCTTTCCATTTGACTGTAGGCGAGGCTTAACCGTTACCGCACCTATGACCTCGACCTCCCGCCAGAAATACTGTCTAGAAACCTCTCACAGTTATCCTCACAACTTTGACCCCGCGCGGGCGGGCTTATCCCATTTCGATGTCTGAGTTGATACCCCCATCGTATGCGCGATAAGCCCTTCCCAGTCGGTTTTCCTTTTCATTCTCCCCGTCCAGCGGGCTTACCCGTCTTATGCGTGCGCTCCCTTCAGACGTCTTGCGGAGAAGTTCTCCCTGGTCGGGTTTTCTAAATACTTGCCGCCCGAAAGCAGTCTCAATCTCTGATGCCGTGAGCTGATCTCCCATCGGATGTCACAAGAGTCTTTCCCTTTTCGGTCAGCCCAAAGCTTTTTAAACTGCCAAACTGAGAGGACTTAATCTCCAGTCGGGGGCTTCATTGCCCTCTCGGTCAGCTATTTGCCCTCGCCCACTGAATAGCAGGGGCTTGTCAGCCTGTAGGCCCTAAACCCGACACTGTGCCTATTCCAGTCGAGGCAACTCGGGTCCTCCCGGTCGGCTATACAATCACGCTGCTCCTCCTCATCAGCCGGGAGGCTCACCCGTTCCAACGCAGTGAGCTCCATTTGATCATCGGCTCGAACCCTGCCGACCGGGTGCCCCAAACCTCGCAGTCCGGTACCAGCCGCTGTAGGCCTACCCTTCCAACGCTTAAGTTACTCCCACCGGGAAAACGTAGCTCTTCAGGCCTGCCAAACCAGCTGACCCCCTTCTCAGAAAATAAAAACAGCCCCTCGCCATACTTACAATGCTATTTTTTGGGGGGCCGTTCTTTATCTGGCGGCTAGGCCTTTGTCCATTGCTTTTTGGAGGTACTCTAGTTTTCCGGCCATCCCGAGCTCGGAGCCCTTCCCCGACAGCATGGCAAATATGCATTTTCATACCTCAGCTAATAATATGTACGTGAACTTTGAAATATGTTTTTTTTAACAGGTTCAGGAAAGAGCATCAGATAATTAGCCTAGCATCAACAGCCGGTAGACCACAATCAAGTAGATCAATACCACAGTAATAATACAGCGACTTACCCTCTATCCAGTGATGGTTTTATCAGCATCCTCCTCCACCCCCAATCCTCACTCATTCAAGTTCACTTTACAACTAGACGTGACGGGGGGGTACTCTAGTTCGGGGCCATTCTTCGAGCTGCGAGCCCTTCCCCGGACAGCACGGCCAAATACACATTTCCTACTCAGCTAATAATATGTCAAGGCGTGAACTAGTTGACAGCCATTAAGGAAATGGAAACCCCGGGAAAAAACCAATCCGAACTTGAAAACCAGACGGGGTATGATAGACATTCCATCTGTCCAGATTCGCCCCGAGACTAGCAGAGATAAACGCACCCGCAGGGGACAGGAATTTTGCGTTGAAAGCAGGGGCAATGAATCAGATGGGACTATACTCATAACTTGCTTCCAACAAATCAAAGCATTGATCACGGAGTGAGCCGTGAACTGTATTAGCTTACTAACCTACAACCCAAACGACGAACTGAGGCTGCCAGGACGACTCTCCAAACAAATTGGTTTGGGCCTGCGGTACTTCTCCAACAAGAAAACAAACAATCGCATATGCCTCAAAATCACTCCACAGAGACGGAACAGAATTACTCACAAATTCGAAAATAAGAAATGTATGCCATTCTTTTTTGGGTGCAATCGATTTCACCCAGTATGTATAGGGGTGGAGTGCACTTCATTGTGGAATCGGGACCACGAACCCTTAGAGTCCCTATTAAAGAAACCCACTTCGCCCCTGCCCCTCCACGCCTAAAGCGCATGTTTCCCCTACAGCCTGCGAGAAATATTGACTTCACGTTTGCTCCACCAAACCAGGCTAAAGAAATTACCCGTAGGATGATACATTATCCAGAAAATCTGTGGTCCCTTTCATGTACACATCATTAAATGAGGGCATGGAAGTGCAGGTCCCACCGTACATCAGGCAACTTACCTGTATCAGGACGAAAACTCGCAGAGATCCGTGAGGGCGGACAAAGTCAAGACTCCCAGCTCACGGCCTAACAGCGTATAATTCACACAGGATTGGCCCGGAGACACGAAGGAGGGAGCTGTACACCGGTGGTGCTGGAAGTTTTGGAATCAAGAGAGACGATATCCTTTTGTAACTACGGCATTGTACTAAACCGGGGGAAAAAATCAGTGTACCGCAAAGCCTAAGAAACACAGGCCTGCAAAAGATACACACCAGGGAATATGGTGATGGAAAACAGTAAACAACGCGCGAGAGACGTCCTGGTCTGGCCGGGCTATGGGCAAGCAAATAGAGAAACTGTGCAGAAATTCTATATTTGCCATAACACCATCGTAATGCGAATCAGCGAGAGCCAGATCGCGCACGTTAGTGACCCGATTCCAAAATGGTCCATGGCAGTTGTCGCAATCGGACCTTTGCACGTGGCAAGCGGAAAAAAAAATACATCTAGCCGTTGACTACAGCAGTCGTTTTTTTTTCGAGCTGGAAAAAAAACTACACTCCACCTCCATGGCTGCGGGTGATCCAAACGCTCAAGGAATGTTTGCGTGCCATTGCGTGCCTGATAAGATCGTGTCTAGCATAACGGTCCGAATACAGGTCTCAGGAGTTCAGCGCTTTTGCGAAACAGTGGGACTTTGTGCACACAACAACAAGTCCAAACCGCAAAGCGTATACTCACAACAGCGCGGTTACGACGCGGAAGAAAAGATCCATACCTGGAGCATTCTGAAGCATTAGAAATGCACCTGTTGATGGTTTTAAATCACCAGCACAGCTTCTCATGAGCCAGACCGGCTTTTCGCTCAATCCTTCCCATCACTGGCCACCTTCTGCCACCACAAACATGTAAACCTTCGGCAGTACAAGTAAATAAAAAGAGAACAATGCCAAATTTAGCAGAACGTCAGATTACGAAAGATCCGCGAAATACACTCATTACAACACGGAGCCAGGAGCCCGCAGTCTACTGTATGCCCAGATAAATAACGGACAGGGGAAGCCTGATGTGTGTCCGAGGCGCATTGGAGGACGGACGCTCGTACATCATCCGAAACAAGGACCGACGTCAGGAATATCGCCGGGAATGCAAGCACCTGATGGACGTGAAGGGACAAAGTGGTGCAGTTTGCGCCCCGCTCGGGTTCCTCATGATAACTCCAGTTCCCAGGAAGATACAGAAAGCAACCACACTATAGACCTAAAAGGCATCCACAACCTACACCCACTGATCATTGGCTGTTGATCTACCAGGTCAGGTCGCTTAGTGAAGCAGGGCAAAAATAATACTCGATTTATAATTGTCCGTTGAGCTAAGAACACTAAGTGCATGGGGCTTGCAATGGTATAATTGAATGTTTTCATCAAATGTGGTGAAAAAAAACGGCTGTTGATCAATGGTTGTTTTAGGCAGGCATTCGGCTACTGATTATTCAGTTTTGAAGAACATTATATGATAGGTTA
The DNA here is from genome assembly GCF_018340385.1 of Cyprinus carpio. Classification (NCBI taxonomy): domain Eukaryota; kingdom Metazoa; phylum Chordata; class Actinopteri; order Cypriniformes; family Cyprinidae; genus Cyprinus; species Cyprinus carpio. The sequence goes on along the minus strand of NC_056593.1, from coordinate 11,980,189 downwards.
TATCGATGTTCATCTTAGAGTTTGTGCCAGTTCACCTGATACAGTTATCTCAGTTAAATGGGGAATATTAAATAAATTTTCCTTAAGTCATGAATTTATCCTAACTGAAGTTCATGCGACATGACATATCTGTTATTTCATGTTGAAATGTGTTTAAAAAAACAAGGGAGATGGAATGTTGGTCCACTATTGTTGTTATATTGAACTGCATTACCAAAGCGTAATGAGGCGGCCAGGAAGTGGAAATAATAAAGGAAAACATGATGTTGAGCTGATAGTCGACCACGCACCTTCACGGTATGCCTGAGTTGTGTGTTATTCAGAGACGTTGATTTTTTTTCTTTCTCTTTTTTTTTTTTGTCACGAATGGGTGAAATAGAATAAACACAGAGAGGGGACCATTGCTGGGTCACGAAATTCATGTATAGGCTACATTGTGGTGGCTACGCATTGCCTTATACCATTTTTAACATATTTGTTGACTGTGCACCAGATCAGTGGCATTAGTTATGCAACAAGGCTCTAGAATCATTCTCTCAATGGTTGCTCTTTTTGCGACTTCTTCTCAGTTGGGGGGGCTCACTAGCACATCATTTGCACGTTTTTTTTTTTTTTTTTGCTACAACATGACATTAATCATTGCAGGCTGAATGAACTTTTTACATAGTTTTATAGTTATATTACGATGTTCAACATCAACGCGTTCTTTTTCATCAGTATTATTTTTGATTAAAACTTCGTGAAGCGGAATTCCCTCTTTTGCTGTGTTATAAGCGTGGCACTTTGGATTCGATCACTTCACTGCGAACTCGTGATTTGGGGAAGGTAACATTTCCAAGAAAAGATAATTGTCTGATTTGCTTATATCAACTTTTCATTTTTGAACACTAAAACAAAAGATTGATTCATTGTGATAGCATACTTAATTAAAAAGCACAACACACAATTAAAACAGTGGGCTGTATAATGACAAACTAGATACGTTTATTACGCAAAAACGAATAAGATAAGGCATGACTCCACCGAATAATAAATTCTAGAAAAATGATTAGCGAACAGTGAGGAGATCCAAGTAAATAAAGAATTAAAAAGAAAAGAAAATACAGAACGCCTCCATGGTGTAAGGTGAGGTAAACAGCAAAGATAACAAACTTTTTGAAAACAAAAAGAAAAGTTGAAACTACGTAACTGCTGTTCTCGGTGGACAGGCACTTGCATGTTGTCACAAAAATTGTGAAAAATGCAAGGCAGTTTCTGTCGCAGTCTATATCGCGGATGTTTGCAGCGTGCAGCTGTCACGGTCCAACAGACAATGAAAAACAAAAATGTTATTCAAATTCGTGAATTAAATTTTTGGGGGCCCCCCAGAAAAGCCGCGCCTGCTGCCCTCCCTATAATCTCAATATAAAGCCTGTCATTCATTTCATTTATCGTGATCCTCACAAAAAATCCATTATAACAACGAAGCTCGACCCATAGGGGAGGGTTCAGAGAGACTGTAATCTTAGAACTGCTTCAAACAAAATCGTTTGAGAATCTTTGTGAAAATGAGGGTACTATTAAATGCATATTTTGAGGAACAGGAAAAGGGTGGTTTGGACCTTGCATGCATGTAAACCTATTGCGAATGACTCCAAAAACATTCACTAGGAACCTTAGAAATGGCATTAATAGGCGGCACTTTTAAGATCATAAAAAAATATCAAAGCCCCCCGAACAGTTTCATAAAAGCAGTTAGTGGAGCAGCCAGAGCGTGAAAGGGGGACTAACGTCTGTTTTATTTCATTTTTACGATTTTTTACTGAAATACAAATTTTGAAATGAAAATTTGTTTGTGTTGTATTCATCAGTGTTTGAACCATTTAAAGAGAAACCGCATTTTCGTTATTTCATCTGGTGTTAAAAAACGACAAAAGGAAGGGCGCACGAGTACACAGACCATCGATGACAGTAGATTTGGAAAAAATGGGAAACTATTGGGATACAATTGTTCATTTAAAAATTAAATGAGTATTTTTGACATAACGCTATACTATTACCACGGCATAGTTCCCTAATTCCCTTCCACTATGTCCACATTCAATGTAAAGTCAGAAGAGAGAGACTGACGCGGGATATGGGGTCTCGCCCAAGATGTCCCAACCCCTTACAAGTGGTAACAAAATGAGATCACATGGTATCACAGTTACCGTGGTGCACTGCGGGTTTAGCAATCATGAGACTACCGCCCACGATTCAGGGCGTATATAATTGGAGGCAAGCACGAGCAACTCGTGCATTCGCTTCGCTCTGGAGCTCAGCACATCTAGTCTGCTTGCTCACCCAGTTTTCAAAGCGAAGCCCTCTGTACAGGTTATGTGATCGGCGCCGGGTTCAGCTGCCCGGCTTCAAGAGCTTCCTGCATTCATCTCTCCAGCTCCCACATTCCCCCTGAGTGTTTCCAGCACCCTGAAAGAGCTTTTCTAAAAGAGTATAATGCAGCTGTGTTTATGCCTTTTTGAAGATGTCATTCACTGCGGTACTGGGTGGGTCGACATATGGTTCCTCATGACGGCCAATGCATTGCTGTGTCAATGTGTCTGGGCTTTCAGCACGCAGAGGACTGCATTCGTGGATGACTCATGTTCCCCATTGCGGGGACATGACCATTTCTGCATTAAGATTGAGACTCGATTACCTTAAGAGTTTTAGACACCCCAATCTAGGTTCTCTTCTCGTAGAGGCTACTTGCGATGCAATGCTCAGAGCATCTCCGCCTGGCGTGGTGGTCCCAAGCCTCCATCTAAAGCCTGTAAGTTCTCATCCACGCTTGTGGCCAAGGCTTACAGAGCTGCGGATCAGGCCACTTCCGCTTTGCATGCCATGGCCACCCTTCAGGTCTACCAGGCCAAGGTGCTCAAGGAGATGCACAAGGGCAATGCTGACTCAGTATGCTTGGAGAGGTTGGTATAGGGGATCTTCCGCGCCCTCCAGGCGGCGAAGGTCACTGCAGGCTCCCTGGGTCAGGTGATGCCACTTTGGTGGTCCAGGAGAAACCACCTATGGGTGAACCTGGCAGACATGAGGGAGTCTGATCGGACTCAGCTCCTCAACTCCAGTGATATTATGTAAAAAATAGGTGATTATTATGTGAAACCAGCCTAAGAGTGCTAAGGATTTTCAGTATGTAATGGTGAAGAGATTGTTACAGCAGCTTAAAGGATCCAGATAGGAACAGTGCATTTACAGTATTGCTGTTTCTTTAAACCTTTAACACATGAATGTTCCAGTAGCCCCTCACTGCGGAACACAAGATCCAGGGGGCATGGTTGGACTTGTGTTCTGCAGTGAGGACCATTCGAATGTTTCGCCAATCATTATATTCAGGTCTTTAGTGAACTGGACCTATATATCCAAACGGATGGATCTCTAACTGCTACAATAGCATAAAACCCCCTGATTTTAAAAAAAACATAAAAAGAGTAAAAAAAAAATTTCTTACCTTTTGAATTGTAAAGGTTTCTTTTTGGAGGGGGTTTTACCATCACGGTCATCATAGACCCCCTTTCTCCAATATTAAACTTGGCTAATATTCACTTTTCAACCTTTTCTCAAATTGTTTTAAAGCCCAAAAATCAATATTTTGTCTTTGGGCCTTCTTCGCCACCCCACTATCAAATGCTAGTGAAATTAATTTGATTGTGTACGAAATTTCCCTTTCAGAAAAGCCATTTAATATTCATTTTTCTGATGATATTTTTTTTGTTTTAAAATTGTGGAATTATCTGTGAAACTCATGCATCGGTAAAAAATTTTACCCTTTTATCTATTGCTAGGGCCGGTACGGTAACAAAGGCCAAGATGAAACCGCATTTGAAAAAGAAGGAAAACCAGTAAAAGGGCTGTCTCATTTATTTTTTTTTTTAAAAAATTGCTAAAATTTTCAGTTGGTTTTAAAAAAGAACTTTAAAATTTCCCCCTTTTGTATTTTAATAGCAATTCTATACCCAGCAAACATGTTCGCGTCCTCAAAATATCCAATCGTTTTAATCAGTTTGATCCAGGAAATTTATGATTTACGTATTAGATATTTAAAAAAAATCTATTTTTTTTAACTCACAAAAATGCAAAAAAATATATAACTAAACATTTATCGAAATTTTCATTTTCTGACCCAACCGGGTTTCCCAAACAAAAAAAGGCCTACACTTTTTTTTTTTTTTTTTAAAAAAGAAAAATAAAAAATTTAAAAAAAAAATCATTTTAAAACCTAAGACAGAATCTTTGATATGACAAAAGTTAAAAATACTTTTGGGGCGTTGTAAAAACATTCCCTTTAAAAAAAAAAAACTAGTTTTCAAAAAAAAAACAAAGTAAAAATATATTCAAAAAATCACAAAAACAAAGCTTTTTAAATTTTTTTTTAAAGAAAATTTTTGGCGACAGGGGCTCAGTGAAAAGAATTTTATTTCTAAAGCAGAAAATATAAAAAAAAAATAGATAAAAACACAAATTAAATAACGTGCTTTTCAGTTTTCAGGGGGTCTAAAAGAATTTCGATACAGAATTTAAAAATTTAACACTCTAAGAAAAAACTGGAAAACAGACCAAAAAGGGGTTTCTTCAGCTTGTACAATGCAAACCTTTTTTGTGCTAAAAGAACCCTTTTTATGGGGTTTCCAAAAAGCCCCAGGCTTTGAAATCAATGACCTTAAGGTGTTTAAAAACCTTTTTAATGATGTTTTTTTTATTAATTTAGTAATTAAAATTTTTATTCTTTAAATTACGGAAATTTATTTAAAAAATTTTGTTTTTTTTTTTATCCCCTATCTGCCTGGTATTACATATCCTGCGTTTCGTTGGGTTTTTCATAAAAACAAAAACAAAAAAGTCAATTTTGGGAATTTATTTTTTAATGAATGTGAAAATTTTGGACCAAAAAGAAGTGTCAAAAACAGTTATTAGCAAAAAACATTTAAAAAACAATTTACATTGAAATAAATTATTGAAAAAAAATAAACTTTGGGTCCCCCAGGTATTGTTTTCTCCCATGGCGTGCAATTGGTGATTTTGGGGGTGTTTAGGGGCATTTCTCTTGCAGATGACGGGTTTTTAGGATTTTGACAGCATCTGAAATACAAACTGATCAGAGTTACAAGTGCTCTTCCATTTATTTTTTTAAAAAAAGCATAAAAAAAGGCCAAAAATTAAATATTTTTTGTTACTTATTTTGAAGAGGGGAGAAGTGCCTTTTGAAAGGGCTGGTAAAACTTACATATCCTTAAACGAAAAAAGAAAAAAACATGTTTTTAAAAACCCTTACAAATTTTAAAGTTAAAAATTATAGACATTTTTAAAAGAGAAACTTTACCGCTGAGGGTTGTTGACGTCTTTGATTGGATAGCTTAACTCCGAAAATCAGTAGGCCCAATGGCCATCTTTTTTTTTAGGTCCCTGTTAGAAAAATAAGTAATTAAAAAATAAAAATAAACCCTAAACAAATTCTTTGTAGCTTTTAAAAGAAAGTTTCGTTAAGTTTACTTGGGAAATTCCCGTACATTTTATTTATCTTTTTTTGTAATTTTTTTTAAACATGTCATCATTAAAAAAGTGTGCTGTTAAATAACAGTAATTTAATGCACAGAAAAAAAGTAAAAAACAATAAGTAAGATTCACTTCATATTCTTTCTTTTGCAAGGTTTGCACACATAGGCCTATATTTTAAGTTAACTTAAGTATTGAATTAAATGAAATCTGTAAGTAAGGAAATAACAGATTGTTATCCTTTTAAGATAATATGTCCACTCAATATAATTATTACCCAAATGAACACAGAGACCTCAATACTTGGTACACCATACACAATGACGGTAACAATCGGTGAATAGTGTTTGAGTATGAATGGGTCATTTTGAGTAAAAATGAACTCCAGATGTCACAAACAGTAAGTTACTAAACCTAACCATAAAGCAACCATAAAACAGTGTAAATAGAACCCGAAAACAGTAGAAAATTTAACGTTTTCAATTATTCAATTGATATTACTTTAAAAACCCTTGTAAACATAACAAACAGTTCCAGTAAAATATACTTATGAGATCCACTTTAATTTCTACAAACTTAAATTGAGTACTAACATAGAATTAACTTTTTTTAATATATTTTGAAAGGCTATGTGATGGCATCAAAGCTCCACCTGATTTTTAAATGCAAAGATAAACCATTTACCATCAACATGCAAAAATTTTACTTCATTAGAAGCTAGTTAAATTATAACTAGCAGTAAAATTGTAAATTATTGTGTTACAAACAAGTGTTTATAATTATAACAAATAAGTTTGCAATATTATGGAGTACAGTGGACTGTTTTTGTGAAGTGGTTGACACTGGAAACCTTGCACAATCAAGTTAAAATTGCACCTGCTTTTACGTTAAAAACCTGCTGAATACTTTGGGTATTAGACTGATTCCGTTGCAGAAGAATATTGTCACAAGCTTGTTTCTTTTATTAAACCATGCTGTATTACAAATGAACAGTGCTTGTATTTTACACTGTTTTGTCAAGTTCAAAATGTGTTCTGTTGCATTTCATGCGATGTATAAAATAAAATGCATTGTCAAATGTGATGAGTCTATGTGAAAAACCAACTCTTGTACATGTGATCACATGGAAGGAAAATGTTTGTTTACAGCATATTATAAGTTGTTCATTTTTAAATAATGCTTTATTTAAACAAGCTTTGTAGGAAAACCCATTACAACAGCAAACTACGGCGCAGTTTATTCGAGACAATTAAGAAATCACGTCACCAAAATAAATGCCAGTGCTGTTTTTTTTCCTGTGTTGGATGGCCACATACTATTTCAGCTTCTACACCATTGTTCAAAAAACAAAAATAGTATTTACACCACATAAGGCAGCCTGGGCAACAAATGGCATATGCTGTTTTTATACAAAGACTCTTGGAAAAGAAAACGAGGGAAAGACTTCTGATGGGCTAAAGAAGTTAGGATGGGGGTAGAAGAAAAAGAAACGGAAATGGAATATAAAAGTGCAATATATTTCAATTGTCATTATTTTTGAAAGACACACCAGTTCAAGTATTCTGAGAGAAAAAAAAATATTACAGGATTTAAAAACAATAGTGCTAAGCACTGAGCCCAGCAGACAGCATCAACCTCCTGATGAATGTACCAGGAGAGTGTGGGACCTCTCCTCTGAAGAAGAGCAGTACACCATCTAACACATCTCCACTTAAAGAGGAGGAAACAAATGATTCATTCCGGGGACCTCTAATACTGTATGATCCTTCGAACTGTAGACCAGACTTTGAGTGTCTGGTTCACATGCATGCAAACCCAACAGGAAGGGAACAGATCTCAGGCGGTGGCTGGGGTAAGGCAGGGTAGGGCAAGAGCAGCAGTTTCGGATGCATTTGTGTCCATGGGCTCTGTGTTTCTCTCGGTTTGTCGCAAGGATGTGTTGGCATCCTGTTCAGAGGATCCTATGTGGAAAAAACACATTTATCAAGCTAATTCTGACAGATTTGTTTGTCGTCAAGATTTATTAGCAACATACACCAACCAGATTGTTCCCTAATGATGATGCAATCATCGTCTTCATCATCTTCAGTGTCTGCTTGGAAGCCATCGGTCTCCATGGTCTCAGTCTAAATACATTGTGTAATAAACAGCAACGTTAGCAGTAGACAAATGGGTAGTAAGCAAAAAAAAAAAAAAAAAAAAAAAAAAAAAAAACATTCTGACACTGCACCTGTTCTGAGTCGCCACATTTCTTCATGTACTTCGTGATGGAGTGACTGCTGGCGCTTTTCCTCTTGTTGGAGGGTGTGGTGGAACTGGACATGGTGGGCGAGTTGCCCTGTGAGCCGGTGTGCTCATCGCGGGTGCTCTGAGCGCCGGAGGTGAGGTAGGTCCACTGGCAGGGAACGGGCAAGGCCTCCTGAGAATGACAGGCCAGAACTTCCGGATGCACATACCAGCAGCATCGTCTGTAAGTGGAGCGCTTTTCGTACACGGCGTGCTCCTTTATGATACGTCTGATTTGGATCCTTTTGCCAAACAATAAGACAATATGCTTAGAAATGTGTTTTGTGTAGCTTCATAAATCTGACATGCTGCCAAAAACACTCCCCAGTAGGGATGTGATGATTAACCGCGAGCCGGTTGAAAATCGATTCAAATATGTGACAGTTCAAATCGGTTGAGATGCCAAACAAATCGCAATACAATTGGAGGAGTTTATATGAATGTGTCTCTGAGGGGAGCTTACTATCTTTAGAAAATTTTACGTTGTATTTTCATTTCATCTTGCCTCTGAGGTGGGGTTTTTATGTTTGTGTTTTTTAGGTGATCTTTCTTTGTTTAGATTATTTTTCGTTTAATCGATTAATCGTTAACCTTAATGCTGCAAAATGCTCTATTGCATGCACGCAGTCACCGGCATGACAGGATGTGCCAAAGGCCCCACACACACACACACACACAACGCTTTCTCACTTGAATTAAAGGGGTTTTAGTCTGAATAAAATGCTAGTAGCAGGATTATAAAATGAATAGATGTGATTAAGATCATTTGATAAAATGAAGAGAGCGCGCCATACTTTTGAGGTAATTTTATTTTAGTTTGTTGACTGTTTTCTATCCCGCACGGAGACCGCTGAACGCGCCTCTTTAAATGATTTTGTGGTGCTCGTTGTTGTATTTTAAAACACAATTGCAATGTTTTCAAATGACATTATGGTATTTAAAATAAAATTATCCCAAACGGTACTGTGGTCCGCGTGTGACTGCGCTGCACATTAAGTGAACTACATCGGCGCTGCTGCAGCAAAACACTGTTGCTCACATTAATTTGATCCTGCTGGATTCTGTCCTATCAAATGTCAGATTTTGAATTTTTGCATTCCGGTAGGCCTATTTGTTTTTAAAAATCCGGCACATAGTGCATTAGATATTGGACAGTGCATGTGTGCAGACGAGGACGAGCGAGCGCGGCTTTGGCTAGATTTATTTGGAGGTTATTGCTCATGTCTCATTCGGCACAAATCCAAATGTTTCCATATTTGCAATGTATTTGAATATTAAACTATTATTTATAATGTTAACTTGGCTTGTACTTAACAGCATTCGCATATAGACGGAAAAGATCATTCTCTTCACATGAGCAAAAACGTCCTTGGCATAACAGCAGAGTGAGCCGGTATAAGGTCTATTTAAACTGACTAGTGTAACCTTTTAAATGTTTAGTTGATTTTGATAATGAACAGACTGCGATGTAAGTTTGAATCGCTAGAATGTACGTGTGCAGCAGGCTCCGGCGCGATCGAAACAGCGGAGACATTAATAAAAAAAATAAATTAAAAAAAAAACTTTTCCGCAAAAGTGTTTACTTTCATTTGTGCGCGCACACACTAAAAACAGAAGATTTGTGCTCTTGTAAAACCTTTTTTTTATTAGAAAGGGAAAACAAGGGAAAAAAGTTAATCGCGAAACAAAGCCTCTGGATGCCGTTTTGAGCCCATACCCCTTTTTTTACGCGGGTTTTGGGTTTTGGTTTGCCGTTTGGGCACTTAAAAATTTCCCACCCCAAAATTCACATTCCCCAATTTTTTTTTTTTTTTTTTCCTTTAAAAAACCGGTTTTTAAAAATGGGGAAAGGGAAAATTAAAAAATTTAAAGAAAATTTAAAAATTTGGTTTGATTTAAATTAAATTTTTTCCCTTATTTTTCCCTTTAAAACATGGGGTTTTTAAGGGGGAAAAAAAATTAATGAAAATACATTCCCCAAAATTTAAAAAGTCCAGGAACGAATTAAAAGTTGTTTGGAAAAGAAAAAAAACGTTTCAAACTATCCCCGTCCCCTTTTTGGGGCCCCCCCAGCCCCAAAGCCAAATATGAAAACAATTATCTGAATGAAATGAAAAAATTAGTTTTCTTTCCTTTCTAAATTGGGTTTTTTTTGTTGAAAAAAATTTTTTGTTGGTTTTTATTTTTTAAAGTACTTTTTTTAAAATTTAAAAAAACATTAAAAGGGTTTTAAATTTTTAAAAATTATGAATGAATGAAATGTTTTTTTATATCCCCACCCTCACTACATCCCCGCCCCCAAGTTTTCCCCGCGAAAGAGCCGCAAACAAAAACCCAAAAATTAAAACGGGTTTCCCCCCCATCGACAGCCCTTAAAACGATTTAAATCCTTTTAAAAAATTAATCGAAACATCGATTAATCGTTTCATCCCTAATAAAAATATTTTATTTTAAAAATATATATATATAATATATATAAGAAGATAAAATGACGCCAAAAAGAAAATTGGGGGGACAAGGGGGGAAAAAATTTTTTGGAAGTGTACATAAACTGTAACCCAAAAATTTAAAAAAAGCATGCGCAAGAAAGCTTTGTAAAGGGGTAAATCGGTTTTTAAGCGGAAAAAAAAAAATTAAATTTTTCAAAACATTTTACTGTTACTTTAAGGGGGAAAATGCAGCTTCATGGGTTTTAAACAAAAAAAATAGATATGCAAAGTTTGAAATTCCCCCTTTTTTTGTGCTTACACTTTTTGGGAAGGCCCCCCCAAAAGATGGTCCAAAACCCCTGCAAAACCTGCAAAACGGAAATTTACAGCAAGAACAAATCACTGTTTCCAAAAACTAAATTACCTGTTTTGCATGTGGGGCAAAAATTTTCCCCCCAAAACCAATGGGACAACTCCGCCCTTTTTTTTCTCTGCCTTATAATTTTTTGGAAAGATTTCCCCACTAACTGAGTTTTTTCAAGGTTAGGGCGCAGGGAAAAGGGGCCCCCCCATCTTCTTGTGAAATTAAAGAGCCTCTTTCTGACCTTTTTTCTTTACTCTTTAAACTATTGGTTTTAATAAACACATCATAAGCCCCAAAACAAATTTAAAGGGGTTTGTTTTTTCCCAAAAAAAAAAATTAAAGTCATTAAAGACTCACCCCCCAAATTTTGTTTCCCAAAAAAAGAAAACCTCGTTTTAAACTTTTTGAAAAAACAGTTTAAAAAAAATATTTTAAAATTTAGTTCCCCAGAAACTTTCCCGATTTCCCCCATTGAGGGAAAGGGAATTTTACGGATTTCCGGGCCACGCCCCGAAAAGGGAAAAAACTCATCAAAGTAGTCCATGGCATCAGGGGTCCGGAATTTAAATTTAAGCCTCGAAAATATATTTTTGGGTCCAAAAAATAACAAAAATTATGACTTTAAATTTAGCAAATTTTTTTCTCTCCCCGGGGCCCCGTTTTGAACGCCAAATGCTGTGAAATTTTGACGACACGTGCTGACGGTTTTCCTTTCGCCCAAAACAAAAAAACACGCCCGCAAACCCCTCGCCCGCTCATCACTGCACTGTTGTGAAAACCACCCTAAAAGACCGGGGGAAAGAAAAAAGCGAAAAAAGTTGTAAAATTTTTTTTTATTTTTTTGGAAACAAAAAAAAGTATTTTCCCCAAAGCTTCAATAAATTCTAACTTTTACCCTCTATGTCACAAAAGGACTACTTTTTATGATGTTTTTAAAATTTCCTTTTTGGACGGGGGCAGTAAAACCATAAACCCTACTTTTCAAATGGAGGGACCCCGAAAACTCTTTAGACTAAATCTAAAATATCTTAAAATGGGGTTTTTGAAGATGAAAAGGAGGTCTTACAGGTTTTGGAAAAACATGAGGGTGGGGCCCTTAATGACATAATTTTCATTTTGGCTGAACTAACCCTTTAATCTTCATTTAGTTCAAAATAGTTATTGCTGCAAGAATGGTACTTTGAACATACTTTGAAGCCAGAACGGCCTTTCAATCCAAATTTTTATTTTGGGGTTGGAATGGTCATATGGTGATTTTGGGGGTGTGTTTGTTTTGTGGACATTCTGCAGAAGTGTCTATTTAGTTTATATAGTGCTATTTTTGTTTATAAGAAACCGAAACTCCCGTATATTGCCCGCAGTAGTAGGGCCCGCTGGGTCACCTTTAGACTCATTAGGATGATCAGTTTTAAAATATTTGAAATAAGTCACCTAAAAGATTGTTTTCAGTTTATGATTTTCAATACTATCTCCAACCAGGAGGGGGTTCCGCCACTCCCCGAATTAATTTCAGTGTAATAGGACATCCACTCCAATGTAAACATTCCACTTTTAAATTAGCAAATAATAAATGAAAAACTGACCATGAAACAGCATTTTCCAGTCAAGATGGTAAACACATTATCTTTTTACCAAGTTCAAGGGATAATTATATGTTGGAATCTGTTATTCGTCATCAAACAGCTACGCACAAACAACAGGGACGCCCGAGTTGCACTTGCCTCAAAAAATCAAAGGTTAAAATGGCATTGTCATCAAAAGCTTTTTGCCAAATGCATGACAGAAATGTTTGCACTGAAACTATGTTCTTAGGGTTTCCATGGTTCCTTAAAGTCTTAAATTAAATTGGTTTAAATTTTAAGGCCAAGTAAACTCTAAAATGATACATAAAGTCTTAATTATAAGAGGCTTAAACAGAAAAACAAGAAATTTCAATATAAAATTAGTATGTAGATTAAACTACAAAGGCTATGATTCACTAAATAAACTTGAGCACTGCACGTTCAAAGTCAGGCGCGTGCTTTGTGCTGCCATTACCGGGGAAACTGCTAGTTCTACCAGAAAGACTCAGGAGGGGAAAATAAACCCAAAAAATACTTATTTACAAAACCAATACAAAGAACATAATTTTGGGGAAAGGGCCCATCTGTAGCTTGAATCAGACGTTTTAGATTCAAGCTATCCTGCCGAAGATGAAGGGAGGGTTGGAGCATACCCCGCATGGACGGGCCAACCTGTGGTGGTGGGGAGAGGAGGGGAAAACGTTGTGGCAGTAGTACTGCCACACAATGAAGGGTGAAGTAGGGGCTTTTCTTCTTCGGTTGAGTGCCGATGGTAGATCTAAATGCTAATATGTGACGTTGGCATTAAGTCTTCCTAGGAGAACTTGCGCGACGCTTGCCATTTTCTACCAGAAAGATTCAGAGGGGAAGATTAAAACTAAAAGTATTATATACAAACCCATAACAAAAGAACAGAATTATTTGCATAGGCCCATCTGTAAGCTTGACTCAGACGTGTAGATGTCCCAGATATCCTGCTGAAGCGAAGGCAGGGCGGAGCATACCAAAAGAAAGAAGATAAATACCCAAGACAAAGAGTACTTCTTACAAGAAGATCCTAGATCATATGGACAAAAAAAAAAATAAAAAAACGAAGAAAAGTAAGATTTAATAGTTATAATTAAGAGATATAAAAGCATTAAGAATGTATAGATTATAGTTTAAGTATTAGCTTATAGAGTAGAGGAGAGGGCCGCGATAGGCCGGACAGTGATAAGAGGCACAACCAGGCCAAGTATGATAGCGGCCATGATAGAACAGGTATTGATAGAGGCCAAAATAGGCAGATAGTGATAGAGGCAAGAAGGACGGATATTGATAGAGGCCACGTTAGGCCGGATCGGACCCCGAGTAGGCCAGACAGTGACAGAGGGCCGGATAGGCCATACTGAGAGTAGGCCACAGAGAAAGCCCCGCGCGGGCCACAGAAGATGGAATGACCCCGACAGGCACAAGTGGGAACGGCCCCAAGGGCCACAGAAGATGGAAAGGCCCTTTTCCACGTGGGCTAGTGCAAGCCAGTGCTTTAAACAGGCGGGCGGGGCTAATAGCCTAGGGCTTGTAGCACTGCGGCAAAATAGGTGAGTTTCCACGTCGGTAGAAGGTCCACTGTGGCTTCAATAAACAACCCGCCTTTACACACCTCTCAGGAACAACGTCACGCAACCTATCATTCACAAACAAAGGGAAGTTATCAGAAAAACTAATGAGAAATAAGGCACTGGACACAAGCGATTCACAAACGAACATGATAAAAAGCGGGCCCGTTTTTTTTTTTTTTGTTATCCAAAAGCAGCTGTGTGTACTATAGCGTTGATAATAGATCATAATGAATTAATTTATCAGGATTTAAAATAGTCACACAGAAATAAGTGTTATGAACATCGCCTGTATTCGTCAAGTCGGTTTCTGTTGTATTTGTAGTCACCTACATCATATTGAGAAAGAATTTTCTATATTTTTATAAAAGCTCCCGAACCAAAATATTATATTTTAATGACCATGGCTAGAGAGCTAAACTCGCGACGGACTATGACAGATAAAAGATGTTACAATAAATACACATTTGATAGAGAATACGAAAGCTGACGTCGATGTCTGTTCAAGTGGTCGTATTTACCATGTTGTACTATGGTGAGTTAACGGCTAGAGTTGCATAGTCTGTTTGCAATCGCTTAGAAGTATTGACCTTGTATGGTGATTATAATCCACATCGGATCCAGTTATTTTTAAACACTCGCTGATGACTGAAAGTGAGTTTTTAATGCGGTGTTATAGCTGTTAGATTTCTGAAATGATCCACGGCACTGACACATCCAGACACTGAGAAACTCGCATTGTGTTCATAACCCTTCCTCTAGCCCCAGCTGGGCACGCTTTGCCAGGTTTTTTCGGGCAAAAACCCGGGCAGTTGGCTCTGAGGAAAGCACCGAACAGAAAGTGACAGTGGAAATGTGGAATGGCCCTGGCACGCACAAGCACCAACCAACTTGGCAAGAAAAGTGGAAACGCTGCTAAGGCCGCGGCGAAAAGCCTTAGCTAGGCCACAGATGGAGATGCCCAAGATGGGCCATATGAGAAAGCCTAGAGGCCGTAGAATTGAAATGCCTTTTTTTTCCAGTGGCACAGAGGAGAAAAGGCCATGTAAAACAGACCAAACTGGGGACACCACGAGATGGGTTAACAGCGGGTAAGGCCATGAACGAAAGGCCACCGAAAGAACAAGGACAGTTAAGCAGCAGTTTTGTACCACCACCGTATGCATATAGATTACTTGAAGGACAGCCTGATATTCCATTGAGATGGTTCTGTGGTTAGGTCTAATGTAGGACCACTTTGAACCGCTGAGCCACCACCGAGGATGACGATCTTGCCCAAGTCGCTTATAGTTTATGTTTGAACTCAAGGTCAACAGCGGAGGGCTAGGGCTGTCAAAAAAAAAAAAAAAAAATTGAATTCGAGTATAATCGAATTTAAAATAAAACCCACATTCGAATGCAAAATCATGCACTTTTGGAATATTCGTGCATTGTCTAGAGGGACACCGTTGGACTCACGTCTCGCACAGAGATGGAAAAGCCATGTAAAATTAATGTAAGTCATATTTTTAAAAAAACATATCTCGAGACTTTACCTTTATGGGGTGGGTTTTTTCCCCCATCCCACTGCCTCTCATGTTTTAAATGAAAAATGTTCCTCTGTGTGAGGCTTCCGTCCTTTGTATTAAAACTATGCATACATACATGATGCTGTTTTGATTATAGTTGTTTAAGCAACTTAATTATTAATGGGTTTTAAACATTATTTAAATAATATTCACTTCACAGTCATGTCTTCTAATGCTTTGAAATAAAGTGCATTAGTGATATTTGCTCAATTGCACCCTCTTGTGACTCCAGGAGAAGACGAAGCCAACAAGGTTTTCTTCACCCTTACCTGAAATTATGCATTTTAAATTTGAATATAATTTGAATTTTGATAAATATTAATAAAATACAAAATTTGAATTTTAGTTTCTCAGCTTGATGGCGGCATTACAGGACTTCTAAACCCACCGTTATTGGAGTAAAAAGAGGCCATTAGTTTAGTTAAATGATAGAGGCTAGAACTTAGGGTTCCAGCAGCGGGACATAAGGAGCGTATACACAGAATACATGAACATTCTTTAGGCTAGACTCTGCTGCACGCTTGACCTAGAACTCCATCTAAATGACACGAACCCGCACGAGGGAAGGAAAAACCGATTCCCAAAAAATAGAAAGTGAGCCGATCAGCATGGACCTACAAAAGCCGAGATACTCAATGTTTAAGCGGACGACCCAATAGGCGGTGGAATCGTGAAGGCCACAATAGGCCAAATTTCAAAAACAGTAATGGACAAACTGAATGACCACCATAGCAGAGTTATGCAAATAGGTGCCACAAGATTGTTAGTGTAATGTGGCCGCCGCAAACCAGCCAAGTAAGACCGAAGTCAATAGGTATAAGGAACAAGAATGACGAGTCGTCGGACTGGGGGTTAAAAAACCAGTACTGATTACCAGGGCCCAACAAAGGAGGAGAGGCCCTGAAAAGTCTGGAAATATATTTTACTTTACCTGGATATTTTATTTTTCCTAATTAAATGTCATAATGAATGTCAGATTGAAACGTTAAAATTTGTAGTTATTGACTGAATAACTTGGTTGATTGACTGCCGGTCTATGATCCCACCCCCCTTGCTAAGGCGGCCAAAGGGTTTTGTCCATCTGCAGCGCAGTTTTGTTTATGTTTAGTTGAGCATCTGGTGCTGGTTGTGGAGCGCTGTAGAAATGTCTTTCTCAAAGACAGAAAGCCAAATCAGGCCAACCAAAAAAGAAAGGAAGACGGGGAGTAGAGGAAAGAAAACAAAATGAGGGAAACAAAATTGGTTACTGACTTCTTTTCAAAGAAAAGGTGAGCAAAAAATAGAACACAACAAATTTATAGTGCTAAACTGCTTGAATATTCCCGCGAATCAAGCGATCGTTTAGGTGCTAAAAATTAACTGAGGGACAAACCATTGAAAGAGCAGAACAGAAACATACACTTTCAGATGGAAATTTGGTTCTTACATGTAATCTCAGGGAAACGGCGTTACATAAATAAACTGTTACACTAACAATGCCTGTTTGAATACAAAAACACCATTATAATAGCGTAATTTTGAAACATGGTTTAATTTTAAATAATAGGCTATAATATCTTAAAAATATAGCAATAGTAGGCATAATCAGCTGTCATAGTGTAGCTTGTTAGCTCATCGGTAGCCTACAGCGTGAATCTCGAAAACAATTAGAATTATTGTGCAAAAGTTCATTTATTTCAGTAATTCTAATATAGAATATAGTTCATATATTAATATATTGGTATAAATGGTATAACTAATATATTATAGTAGACTCATTACATGCAAAAGGGTGAGATATTTCAAGCCTTTATTTGTTTTCATTTGTTGATGATTATTTATGGCTCACAGCTTTACGAAAACCCCAAATTCAAAATTTGCAGTTGTATGTGTGAATAAAGGTTTTTCATAGCTGTAAGCCCATAATCATCAAAAATTACAACAAATAAAGGCTTCGCTTACCAATCATCTCATCTTTGCATGTATGAGTATATGTAATATATTAGTTTCACCTTTTAAGTTGAATTACGAAATTAACTTTTACATTATGTACACAAATGTTTAGAAAATGAACAACATTATATTTGTCAGATTAGTAGAAGCAGATCTTAAACATTGTGAAACACATGGCCCTCAGTTCAGAAACTGGTAACACATCAGGGAGTGGAGTAGCAAACAGACCCTTCATTTCTCTTTCCTTGGATTTGAGACAAGGTGAGCTAATATATGTTTCAAAATGAAAGCAAACCATGTGTAGCCATTCTGACTGAAGGTGTTAAGTGATTCACTAACAATCATAGTGTGTTTTATTTTAGTGGTTATAATTAGGATAAGAGGTAATATTGAAATGTAATCCTTAGCATGTAGAGAGAAGATAGAGAAGATGTGATTGAGGATGATGGTGGAAGTGAAGAGAGCAGGGAGCATGAGTGTTGCTCTTGAGCACAGTGTGCAATGCGAGATGGAGAGGGACTGGAAAAGTAAGCAGAGCAATTCAGACCAGTTTTTGTCAGAGGATCCATGACTATGGCCAGATAAATTAACTAATGATCAGAGAGACACCATAGTATGCAGGCTGGCAAGTAAAGGTACAGAGAAAACAAACCCAAAATGCCACCTAAGATATGGAAGGGAAACCATTTCCCATTTATCTTGAATTTGTAAAGTCAGCAAACAGCCGTGGAAAAAATCAGAGAGACTGGCTTATTCATAGTGAGAGTGCAGAGGGCTCTATATTGCATCCCATGCCTTCTGTGTCTCTCATGACGCTGACAAAGCCGTCAAGGAAGTGCTCTGAACAGCAAGGATGGAGTTTAAATTGGCACCACATTAAATGGCAAAGATGTACAACAAATTGCCAGCCACATGAGACAAACATGCCTCATAAACAGTGCTATGTGAAATGGAAAAATGCCTTCAGCATCATTACTGGCAGCAACTGAAGTTGATGGTCACATTTCAAAGACAACTATTGGCAGAAATAGAAAAAGAATAAGGCTTATTCTACAGAGGCTTTTGCATGTGACCCTACTTTGGCATCACAAAACTTGCATTCAGAGGCAAAAAATTCAAATTAGAATGATGTCCACAATGGGCATTTTCTTGGCACTTTAAGAGTTGTTTGGCACATTATGATCCCATTTTACACGAGCACCTGGAAAAGTAAGGGAAAAAGAAGAAAAGAAAGATGGGTCAAGGTTAACACACTATCTAAGTCCTGAGACGCAGAATGAATTCATTGAGCTCTGTGGCAAAAGAGGGTGAACGCTATCCTGGCGGAAAGAGAAGCTGCAATTTAATTCTCAGTGATATGTGACTCAACACCAGACATCTCTCACACTGAACAGAATGTGCTATTGTTGAGATATGTCCATCAAGATGTAGAAAGTGATGTATGGAGATAACCGAGAGATTCTGTCTATTTGAAAACTTTTATTAAAAAGACAGCAGGGAAATCTCTGAAATGATTCAGGCAGTATTGCAGGACAGGGGCATACCATTAGAGGACTGTAGGGGACAGGGTTATGACAATGGAGCCAACATGTCAGGGAAAGGGAAAAGGTGTGCAAGCTGAGATTTTAAAACAAAACCCACTTGCTACGGTACTCCCCCTGAGGGGGGGTGCTTCGCCATACCCTCAATTTGGTGGGTGTACATGCGAGCTCAGTCATGCCCCGAGGCACTCAAACATTGCTTGGCAGTGTTAATCGCCTATACAATTTCTTTAGCGCTAGTCCAGATCCCGAGGGCCAATCTTGAAGGAAAAACTGGATGCTCTCTTCATCATCTCTCTGACAATCGATGTGGAGTGACAGGATTTGCTGCGGTAACTAGTGGTGGCAACTCACCTGACCCTCTATTCGGGTAGCACTACAAATGTGTATTAGATACATGCAGCCTTACAAATGATGGCAAGGTCTGAGTGTAAAAGTCTAAAAAAATATTTCACACATTTTGATGCAGTTGTTCTACTCACTGTGTGGGGTAAGGTACTAAAGTGCCATGGAAAATCGTAACCAGATTCTTCAGCAGGGGATATTCGTTTGTCCACTTGAGGCTGCAAAACATCAAGGCACTACAAGAGGAATGGGCAGGATCTTCATTGTGATTGGACTCCCTCCTTGCCGAGGCCTGCTTAGTAGCCCTAGCCATGGAGATTCGTGGCTGCTCAATTTCAGGGTGAAGAGAAGCGGAAAAGGAAAAGGAAATGTATGCGCCGATGAGAGTTCAGAAAGATGATGAAACTAAAGAGAATGCTTTTGTCAACTGTATTCAGAAACCAGGTCTTTTTTGTTGCAATGAACAGCATAATCAGGTGATTTAGGTGCAAGGTTCCAGACCACCAGCCACCATATGCGAAACATTTGCACCGATCTCTGAAGTTGGCAGATATGTCAGAAGAAGAGAATAAAAGTAACATGCCCGGGCTCTGACAAGATATACCACAAAGACCTCACAGGCTGAATTTGAGGATTAATGCTCGCACCTGAAAGCAATACAAAGGCCACATTTCCTCATATCAGTCCCTCATCTTCAGCTCCTTAATGACATATACAAGCTGACAGCTACAGAGCATTTTTGGACAAATCTGTATTGCACTGAGGTTTTCTTCTGCACCCACCCAGTCACTGTTGCTGGTGGTGAACGGGCTTTCAGCAATTGAAATTTGTTAAAACTACTTGAGGTCAACATGTGCCAGGATAGTCTCAAACAGTCTTGCTCTTCTCTCCATTGAAAGCCAATTGGCAAAAAAATTGGACTTTCAGGACCTCATCAATGACCTTGCCAGCAAAAAGACACGGCCAGTGGGCATTTACTGGGGAATAACTTCAGTATAAGCTATACATTTTGAGGAAGCTATAGTATGTAAGCAATAGCATTTGTTTCATTTGCCTTTTTTTCTCCAGATAGTGAATACTTGTTTGATTGCACTGACTAGTGACACAAGTTTTTTTGTCTTTATTATGAATGGAGCTTTTTGTTCAATGTACAAAACTACAACGGCATTTTTAAAGATTAAATTTATGCCTTGAAGTAATGTAGCGTAATTAAAATAATTGTTCTCCTCAATAAAATTGAGACTATAGACCAGACTCATGATAAGTGTGAAGATGATGATTTAGCACGTTTATGGCATTAATAGTAGGCTAACATCAGTGGCATTTACTGAGCAACACTGCAATGTCATATAAGCTATCTGTTCCCTTTGTCTTGTTCTTCTTCAAATAAAATATGACTGAATCAAGTCTTGTTTGGTTAGCATACAGTACGCAGATTGTGTCATGTAGGAATTAAAAAACTAATATAGTATGGGGGAGGGGCATGGGGCCCATCAGGACTGCCTAGCATAGTGCCCGGGATCTTGTGCAACGCCCCTGCGAGAAATGAACCAACACCAGTAGATGCAAAAAAATAAAAAAGCCTTGATTATAGCTTAAAGTCCGCATGATATCAATTGAACTTTACCTAGCGCACATTGCTATGTCTTGATGTCACAGTTAATCAAATTGTTTGTCTTCGTAATCTTTAATCAAAATCTGAACAATTACTCACGCTCTGGAAGTGCATTCGTTTTTCTGATGATGTCAGTTTGACAGGTTGGGCAGAAATATCCTTAAACACAACCCCCTCCAGGCGTTAGTTTGCTATGAGTGAGAGACAAAGACCAGGAGCGCAAACAAACTATGCCCTCTATTCAATATTCCATTTCAGCTGGAATACGTCACTACACTGAATATGTCGGCAGCAACTTCTGGTTCACAGGACGTTAAGATGCCTGCTGAGGCACTGAGCCGAATCTTACCTAGCAACTCAAATGGAATAGGACCACGTATACATTTAGCTTGATAGAGCCTGCGTTCATAATAGGGCCAGTCCAAAGAGTGAGCTGTGTAAAGAAGAGGTGTGAGCCCCGGTTTCTCTGCATCTGCAGCCATGGAATCTAAATGTTGCATTGTATGAAATGCCAAGGTTAGTAAGATGATCAAAAAAGTAATTAAGTTGTTATGCAGAAAGTGTAAAAAACACATAAGCATAAATATCGGAACTGTAAAACAGAACTATTCTCTGGCTTAACTCACCACAAAAGCTTGATAGACTCCATTTAACCATAGGAAAACCCGACGAGCGGTGACCTTCAAAGAAAACCAGATCGCATGAATACAGTTAAATAATATTAGTATGGTTTGGAATTAGGACAAAGAGATAGAAAAAAATAAATCTTGATACATTACCCTTGCAGAAGGATTTAAGAACACTGTACATTAACATGATGCCTTACTAGCCAATTAAAACTTCAATAGCTATTGAATCCTGTAAAGGCATCCTGTAAAGAAAGCCCTTACAACAAAGATTTCTGCAGAACTTTAAAGCAGATACGAGATGAGCATAAACTGTCCACGACATTAAAGTCACGGGGCACAAACTAAATAACAGAATAGAAGTAATTAGACCTCTAAGTCCAAGCATTGTGAAGTTTAGGAGGAAATCTGAGAGGAAGTCATCTCTCGAAAACTCAGACTATAGAAAGGCCTTGACATTGCAAGTTCAAGCAAATACTTTAAATGTACCACACAGAAAAGAGCGCCAGCTAGTTATTTAAATAGAGGCAACTAATGCCACATAGCTGCTTAGAGCTACTCTGCCTTAAATATGTCCTGAGAAACAGTAAAAGAATAACAGATTAGACGAAAAGGATGATTGACATGATTCGTTAGTCAATATACTGCAGTATTGTGGTAAAACTTTAGTGTTTGAGCACAGCAAGACAACGTAACCGTTTCCATTCATGTTCTTATTCAGAGGACGCTTAGTGCAGAAAATAGACAGCGAAAATCTCTTTTTGCAGAAATGGGTTACAGCCACAGGAGAGACTCAAGTCGTAATACTTACCCCATTCCAGGACCAACAGCATTCGGAATTGTTGTAGATGACGCAAATGAAACAATGACTGAATAAACGGTAAGACAAACGCATAGGATTAAGACAACAAATATCTTACAGTGTGCTAGACATAGCCTATTGTACACAGAAGACTAATACGAGCAACTCTTTTATCCAGTATCAGTATAGGATAGTAAGCCTTAATAACGAGCCCTCAAAATGCCCCTACTTACAAAAGTGTTGTTCCAAACATTGAATGTATTTAGTTTGATGAACATCTTAATTATGCAGTCATAGGCTGCACTCTAGGATAAATGAACAATCACGCAAACACCAAGCGCTTTATTCTTAAACTCTGCGGATATTTGTACATAAACGTTTGTTATTGTTAAATGAATTATTATAAATCGTTTATTATGTTAAATGTTAATATTAAGATTTTCATCATGTTTTTTATTTCATGTTTGGTGTTGAATTGTGCATATATAGTGCAATATATCATATATATAGTATAAATATTATAATAATATTATACTATATATATGAAATATATGTGTGTGGGTAAACAAAATGCATCCTACCCATTGCACTGGCCCATATTCCAACACACATACAAAGTGTTCCGTTATAGGGTAGCTCCGTTCGTTTCAAATCATATGTTTCAGAGTGACCCTGTCTATCACTGTCTTCCATTTTCAGCATTTTTTCTGTATAGTGTTGGGATAAAACTAAAGCAAAATCACCCACACATCAAACTCTTGTTGCACATTGGTTTTATTTCCGATATTTAAACAATCATAAAATGTCCCTTCGATAGGTTTAGGTCATTCTTTAAAGAAGCATATGTATTCAGATGACCCGGCTATCACTGTATCATTTTCAAGTCATTGTCTGTATAGTTTTTGAGAGAAACTAAAAGCAAAATCACCCCAAATAACAAAATCCATCCTAAGCAGTGCACGGGCACATTGGGACAACACTCATAAAAGGGGGCCTGTGGATAGGTGTAGCCTCATGATTTTCAAATCAGATGTAGGTCAGAGTGTGCGTAACACTGGCTAGCACTGGATTCATGTTCAAGTCCAGGTACGGTATATTTTTGGCGCTGGGGAAAACTAAAAGCAAAATCACCCCCAAATACAAAAGTACATTCTAGCAAGTGCACTGGGTCATCAGTGTCCCAAAACGTTCCAAAAAATGTGTTCCGTATAGATTATGTCTCATGCCTGCATCAAGGGATAGGTGTTCAGAGTTGCCCGGACGAGTCACACGTGGTTCAGGAATTGTCTCAAGGCCATTTACGTGCTAGTGAATCATTGAGAAGCAAAACTTAAGCCACCAGTCCCCCATACACAAACAAAATGGCTCCGACAATTGTGCCAGCGGGTCCCTTTGTGCCACCCATCTCTTCCGTAATAAGTTGTGCTAGTGAGCCGGGTATGGGGGAGCAGCAGGTCCGGCATTGGCTAAGCCAGATGGGTAGTCAGAGTGACCCGCCAGCCGACGCACGGGATTCATAGCGAGGGGCAGGTCATTGTAACTGTATAGTGTTTGAGAAACACCTAAACAAAAGCACTCCCAATAATCAATAGGCAGCCTCAGCTACCAACACTCATAACAAAAGATGGGTGCGGTTGCAGCTGGCATCAGCTTGGCCCAATCCACGGCAGAAAAAGTGGGGGGGCTCGGGAGAGTACAAGAGTAAGACTCGGTGGGATCAAAGGTTGTTAGAAAAGACGGACGAGGTCGGGGGTGTGACATGCTCACAATAGATAAGGTAGAGGGGGCAAACACGGAGGGGACAGGGAACAGGAGGCAAGAGGCTACAGGAGGGGTGGGGTGCCAGGTCCGGAGGGTAAACGGGCACCTCAAAAAGATACGCGCCGGACGATCTTTTTTGGGCGCCGTAAGGACAGGAGCGACAGGGACAGGGAGGTCAGGGAGCAGATGCGGGGAGAGGCCAACGCGTCTTACAAAGTGAGGACAATGGAAGGCAAGCAAAAACAACCAAAAAGCAAGGAGATAGAAGTGCGAGAACACAAGCTCAGAGAGCGTAACGTAGTACACGTAGCAAGGGCTTTTAAAGAATATAAGAAAGAAAACGAAAAAACCAGACGAGAAAAGAAGAGAGAAAGCGAGGGGATCATGGTCATGTTGGGTAGCAAGGGTAGAATAAATGAAAATAATAGAGAATAGCAAAAAGATACAAGTAGATGGTAGGGGCGGTGGCGGGGGGGGGGGGGTGAAGAAGAGAAGGAGAATAGTGAGGGGAAAGTTTAGAGGTCCAAATAAAGATGGAAGAGATGGGGGGGGAGGCCGAGGCTGGTAAGATGGCGAAGGACTCGCGGGCGCGAGGAGGGGGGGAGGGTTGGCAGAGCAGGGCCACCAGAGGAGGAACATTTAATTGAAAAGGCCCGTAAAAGGGACCGGGGGGCGGCGGGGGGGAGGGGGGCACAGCAACGCGAGGGGCCGGGGCAGAACACAAGCGGCGAGAGGGCACATAGGCCTGAAGGAGAAGGAATTTAGGTAAAGGCGGGCAGAGACAGGCGGGGGGGAGGGGGGGGGGGAGGCAAACATCAAGGCCGGGGAAGGGGGGCGAGGCAGCGAGGGGGGAGCCAGGAGTGCAAAGGGGCAGTAAACAGAGACGTGGACGTGTATTCTTTACGGCTCATACAAAAACTATATCTTGCTGCTTGCGTGCCTGGATTAATTGTAAAGGCGGTGGATTAGAACTGGCTGGAAGCCCTGCCAAGAGAGCATTCCACATACGTCCCACCTGGACAGAAACAAGAGCTTGACGAAACGTTGTGCAGCATGTTCCGAAAAAAAGGGCCTGATCGGCTTCATGTTGAAATAAAAGCAAATCTGCAGGACCCGACAGTTTTTAGCAACGGGTCTTCGCAAGTTAGCTGATCATCAATCAGAACTCCAAGGTTTCTGGCTGTTTTTGAAGAAGTATCCATGGTTTTGATAAAGTGCCTAACTTGATGATGAAATTGTGATGAAAACGATGGGTTTGCTGGAACCACCAGCAGTTCTGTCCTTGGCAAGGTTGAGTTTAAGGTGATTGTCCTTCAAGAACGGGAGCCCTGGAGCACCCCAGTAGTGAGCTGGTTTGCGACTTGTGACACCATCACTCTCCTCCAACGATACTTTGACAGGACCGATCTTCCGGATAGGTAAGACTCACACCACTGGGAGTGCGGGATATCCTGAGATGCCCCTTTGTCAGTAGGTTGACAGGAGGATCTGTGGTGCCTATGTCCACATCAGCAGGATAGACTCACTGCACCCAGATAAGTAATTGAAGATTTGGACATCTGCTCATTCGCCAGTCTTAGGGCTTCAGTAACTGGAGAGCAAGGCAGTCCTCATTTGAAATGTCCACTTCTTGAGCCAGATTGGTTGCTGATCATGGAGGTTGGTACGTGTGTGAGAAAGGCACTGACTTGGTTGAACATCAGCTTCATTCAATGTTTTTTGCAATGAAAGGAAAAAGGGAGTCTGGTCTGTATGTTCTCTAACACAGAGTTGGGGTTGAGACCATGGGTTAATCGATTAGTAAGTAGGGAGTGCAAATATGACACGACCTGGTCTAAATGATGAAGGGAAAACCACCGTGTGGAGGGATAATGTTAAATGATGTGAGTGCGAGTGCAAGGTACTCAGGAGAACTGCCAAGAAGAAATGCCTTGACTAGAGATTGAGATGGAATATGGATCAAGCGGACAATTAGTATGACTGATTAGAAAGGATGTGTTTGGAGACTTTCTGCCGTCAGAGAAGTGAAGAGAAGGATGTGAATGAGTATACTGGTTTGCTGGTGATATGTGCTTGATGGATTGTTTGGTGTGGGAAATTATATCCACTGATGTTTTTAATTTTTTTTTTTAAGCCTTGGAGACATTAGCAGAGTAAGGTAACTAGAGGAGTGACGGATACACAGTCCGGTCAGTAGTATTTTTGGATGGTGCGCCACATCCCGTGGTGCAGCACGCTCTAAGCTTAGAACGATTTTCTCACGTAGAACAATCAGTATAACCAGGTGTTTGGAGGGGTGGGACGGGCTGGCCTGGAAGACAAGGGCAAACAGTTGGGGGGGTACTAAACTCAGATGTAAATGTGGACCCCCCCCACAGTACGGCAATAACACTGTTAGCAACAAAAGATGGCTAAACAGTTTAGGGGAAGAAGCCAAGATGAAAACCATTGCAGATAGCCGGGAGGGTGAGAGTGAGGCGTAGGTTACGTCGAAAGATGACATGTGGAATGGTATTACGTGATTGCTATCAGGAACCATGTTGAGGTTAAGTGTGAGGAGGAAGTGATCAGAGGTGTGCAGTGGAGTAACCAGTACATGATCAGTGGAGCATCAGCAGTGGTCGTTGTAAATAAGGTCCAGTTGGTATGCCTGATTTGTGGAGTCAGCAGTAAGTTGACACTCTGGTTGAGATCAAAAAGAAGTACGCAGAGTGGGAAGTCAGCAGATATGAGGTTTATCTAGGGGATGTTGAAATCTCCAAGCATAACTAGGGGAGCGTACCATCCTCAGGGAAAGCGTTGAGAGCAGCACACATACCAGTCATTCCAAAAAGTTACCTAGTGGTCCTGGGGGGTCGATAGACAACTACAAAATGTATTTTATAGACAAGGGTAGGTAACAGTAACTGAATGAGATTCAAAGGAGCTGCTGATACCCAAAGATGGTAAATTACTTATTATTATTTGAATTAATACAGCAATAATAGTTCAGGGTGGGACTGTGAACAGGATCAGTTGAAAGACACGAGCCAACCTATAAAAGGAAAGATTTTTTATGAGTGTTTGAAAATAGGACATGGTGTAAACATGCATTATGCAACTCAGATTGCTTAGGAGTATTTTATTAAGGTTTGAAAATGAGACATTATGTAAAAGTGTTTTAATTCCCTTAGACAACTTGGAATTGTGAATTTGCCTTTAATTTTCTCCAAAATTATACAGTACAAAATATTTACCATTTTTATTAATTGATTCTCGGGTCACTCTGACAACATATGAATTGAAAGAATGAGCTGCTAACCTCTAAAGCACACTTTTTTATGTGGTTTGGAAAAATGGGACAGTGCAAATTGCTAGGATGCATTTTGTTTATACACCACACACCACACACACACACACACAATAATAATATATATATATATATAGCTATATATATATATATATATATATATATATATATGCACATATAAACAAACCATGAAATAAAAAAAAACAATGAATGAAAAATCATTAACATTAACATTTATAAACATGAATAAACAATTTATAATAATTAATGTTTACAATACAAACGTTTTATGTACAAAATATAACGTATTTAAAAACTAAAAAAATTTAAAATTAAGTTTAAAAATAAGCAAATGTATAAAGGTTTAACATGTGTTAGACAACTTCTTTACTGCATTTTGACTTGCTCACAGCACCCATAACCGTAAGTGTATGATTACACGCGCAATACAAAAAAAAAGTGTGGCGGGCTTTGACCGTGTATTTCAAAGCGCAGCTGGCTTGACCGCAGTATATTTTTAAATGTGAACAGATTGTGGATTGACAAAAAAATATAATAATATAATTTTTTAATAAATAGCCTAACTGTTTAATTAGTTAATATTAATAATTGATACATTTTGCTTCGCTTTTTTTTTTTTTTTTTTTTTCTTAAAAATTGTTTTAAAGTCTGAAATGTGAAGAGCAGGTCTTAAAAGGTTTTTTTAAGGCATTTTTTAACTCTCCTCATCGACAGTGGCGCGGAGGTGGCCATAGTCAACAATTTTAATGAACGCTCTCTTCTCTGCATCTGTCGATTGTCCCTGGAACGGTCCTTTCCAGCATTTTGAATCTCAGTTTCTTCACTTGGACTGAATGGTCCTGTACTGTCTAGTGGTGATTTACCCATCCTCCGCAACTGCACTAAGGTTTTTCAACAGCATTTCACTGAACTGATCAGCAATATTGCCACAAATTATGATCGCTTTCTATTGGTTGGCAAGCGTTAATATCCATGCCCTGCTGTCCGTCTAACCCCTTGTCACATGAGTTTCTCAATATTATCAGATGCTTTTAATCTATCCCAGTGGATCAGTGACGCTACTCCTATGCAGGGACATACGTTGGATCTTGTACTCCTCATATGGGCTTGATTGTGACTGATATTGTTGCTCTCAGATTGTTATGATCTCCCGACCATAAGCCTATATTATTCACACTGTCTCTTCCAGAGCTCTCTTATTTTTTCAAATACAACTGTAAGTCTTTCTCGCTTTCTACTCCTCCACAGTTTAGCACACAAATTTCGATTCAACTTGAGGTTTTGCATGAATGTTGCTGCACCGTTGCACTTGGATCCACTGTTTAGCTGACCTGGATGCTGATCAACATCTCTTTAGCCTCTTTAACTCTGCCTGGGCATTAAGGCAGCAAATGCAACTGCCCCCCCTTAAGCCTCACAAGCAAGAAACAAATCTGTACTGTGGCAAAACTCTGATACCCGTCTCCTAAGACAAAACTGTAGAAAAGGCAGAACGTAAATGGAAACAAGACAGGCTGCAATATCTCTCTTTCAAATGTTCAGAGACTCTCTTACTTCTTACCAGCACTGCAGCTAAGTCTGCGCAAAGCTGCATCCTTTTTATAACCTATTGAGACTAATCACTTTAAACCTAGGGTTTTGTTTTTCAATTATTCAATCTGTTACCAATCCTTCTGTTAACACTTGCCTGTTGCCTCTGATGCTCTCTGTGAAAGCTTCTTGAGATATTTTAGTGACAAAATTACTAACTTAATGACTTGGTGTCTGCCCCCCTGTTAACTTTAACCATCTCTCCAATCATGTCCATGGGTCCTCTGCATTGTTTGGATGCTTTTGAACCCATCAGTCTCTCGGAATTGAAGGAGGTGATTGACAATCTTAAACCCTCATTCTGTTCTAGCGATATCATTCACACCCAATTTTTTTTAAAATTAATTATTGATTCGATTGTGGCCAGGTCTGCTGTCTCTTATTTAATAAGTGTCTCCAAACTGGCTCTGTTCCCTGCCGACTTATAAAGTTGCTACAAGTTCACTCCTCTGCTCAGAGAAGCCTTCACTGGACCCCACTGTTCTAAAAAAATTTTCGTCTCCATTTCTTTTTGCCTTTCATTTCATAAAGTTTTAGAGAAATATTGGCTGAATCAACCTTCAAAACAGCTGTTGTTGGACTAGTAATTCTATTTATGATGTTTTTTTCAATTGGTTTTAAGTCGGCTCACAGCCCCACTTGAGTCCGCCCTGAGAGAGTGTTAAATGATAATTACCTCTCTTAATGATTTAGAGGGACTCTGTGGTTTCTATATTCTTTTAGATTTATCCGGCTGCTTTTGATACCATAGAACCACCTACTTATTAATTATCTAGATTAGAGTCTTGGGTAAGGTTCTAAAAGCAAACGCTCTGAAATGGTTTTCAGTCATACCCTATCTGAACAGAAAGTTTTGACTGAGATCTGACCTGTGGCCTTCCACAAGGCTCTATTTTAGCTCCCTCTCTATTTTCTCTTTACCATGCTTACCTCTGGGTTCTATTCTAAGAAAACATGTGTGCTTTCGATTTCTAAATGTTCTACGCAGATGACACTCAAATCTATCTTCCAGTTAAGAAAAAAACAACTCTGCCTGCGATCACTTCTCTTCTCCAATGTTTAGCGGAGGTTAAATTATGGCTAGCCCAAAAATTTCCTCTTCTTAAACGAGGACAAGACAGAGGTATAATTTTTTCGGTCCTAATGACGAACTCTCAGTGTATAAGCCCTGTGGAGCTAGAAAGTTTTTATCCGTTTTTAGATCCTCACGGGTGCAGAATGAAACCTAGGTATTATTATTGACCCACACTTAAAATTTGCATAGACATATCTCCTTTGTTATTGGATCCAGTTTCTATCAGCTTCGTTTACTGTCTAAAATTACAAAACTTTTCCACTCCAAAAATTCTAGAAATGGCTGTTCATGCGTTTGTTACGTCGCGTCTAGATTACTGCAATTCTTTATAATGCATGGTATATCTAAATCTCAATTGTGTGACTTCAGCTTGTCCAAAATGCTGTAAGCCAGACTTTCTTTTAAAGTGTCGTAAACATGAACACATCACTGCCAATTTAGATCCCTGTCACTGGTTGCCAATTTGTCAGAGAATAGACTTTAAAGTCTCCTCTTCATTTATAATGTCTATTTATCTGAACTTAGCTCCTGTCTATTTTTATCTGAACGTTCTTCATCCTTATACTGCATATCAAGAAGCCTACGTTCCTGTGACAGGCTTGTTGGTGGTCCCTCGCGTTAGGCTACAGCGTAGAGGGGAGCGTGCATTTGCGGTGACTGGGCCACGACTCTGGAATCCCCTGCCTTTAGAGATCAGACTGGCCCTTTCCTTGTCTATTTTTAAGTCCTTGCTAAAGACTTTTTTATTTACCTTAGTGTATTGACTACTGTGATATGTTTAAATTTTTTAAATGGGTGGGTTTTAAATTTTTGTCTGGTCTGTTTTTCCATGTATGTGTAATATTCTTGCTCTTCTGTAAAGCACTTCAGTCAGCCTGGAGGCTGTTGTAAATGCGCTATACAAATAAAATTGAAATTGAAATTGAAATTGAAATTAAAGCGCTTAAATTTTATTTAAAAAATCCTGCAAGTTACCCGGTATTTTTATGGTACCATTTGGAATAACTATTTATTTTTTATTTTTTCAATAAGCCCTTTTTAACTGTCCTCTTATGTTGTTTTGAGAATGTTCTGTAATAAAAAAACAGGACCTCTGTAAATTTGTTAGTTGCAAATTTACAGACAATGCAACTGAGATGTTTATTTGTCGGGGTGATATTGCTGTAAACTGACAACAAAGTTTTCCTTCTGAATTAGCTCAACTGCACAAGTTTTATAGTAAATAAAATCTTTAAAAACAAATTAATTGCACTTTAATTTTCTTTCAATAAAAAGGAAATTGAGTAAGACGATGTAAAGAGGTGTGTGGACTTGAAAATGCTGGCCCTCATCACTATCAAAGTTGCCCCATCATTGCTACAGAGCATGTAGCCTATGAGCACTATATTAAAATCCCAGGACACCCCTAGTCCGAACGTTTACTGCTATTTATTACTTCGCATTGTCTGACATGAATAGTCCATTCATTCATAAAGGGACACACAACGATTATACAATGGGTTACATTTCAGAGATAGGCCTATTGTGTTAGAAAATGTTAGATGATAAGTCTAATTAACATCACACATACACACACACACACACACAGAGAGAGAGAGAAATGTGAATACTCAGGAATAATTCCGTGTTTTCAGATTTCTAGATTCTAGGTTTATGCTTATTATTGTCAAATATTATACACATCTCCTACTGAAAAAAAAAAAAAAAAAAAAAAATATATATATATATATATATATATATGGAAAAAAAAAAAAAAAATTTTTAATGGTTTTAACTGGTTATAATGAAAATTGTATTGGTTTTAATGGAAAACCTGTTATGGTGCCTGTTGGTTCTCTACTGTTAATTGGTCACCTTCTGTTGGTGGCCTTTGTTTTTTTAAAACCATTACATCCTAATGTTACTATGTCCAAAAACACTCTACATGATACCATTATTTAATGGGTTTTAATGGTTTTAAAAATTGATGGTTTTGTAATTTATGTGATGGTTTCTATTGTTTTTGTCAGAAGGGTCACCATGGGTTTTGTGATGTTATTTGCCATAAATACGACAGAATTGCTGTAATATTAGAGATAGTAGCGACTGTTTGTAGTTTTGGTGGGCCTAGTTTGGAGAAAAGTTCCAGGGCTGTTTTTTCACAATCCCAGTCCATCCCTGTGAACAACTGTCACAAAAATAACAGATTTCAGTGACTTACTGGTAGGTACTGACGCGGCAGTATCAAGAATCAGGGGTGTGTAAACTTTGAACCTTTCATTTGTGTGCTATTAAAGGATTCTCATCAAGGCAAAGAGTTACATTAATGTTGTCAACTGCGGTGGAACAGAGCAGTTTTTATTTAATAGAATCTGCATTCATTGGAAGAAATGGTGAATTGGTTAAAAATAATGATTCATTTCTTCTGCAGGTGCATCTGGTGTTGATATTGATGGAGTTGTCAGTGATGGAGGGAGATTCAGTCACTCTACACACCGATGTTAAGAGACAAAGCCAACAAGAGAAAATTAGATGGTATTTTAATGGCACTCGCATCGCTCAAATCAATGGAGATCAGAGTTATAACTGTACAGATGTTCAGTGTAATGAAGATACTGAGAGATTTCAGAGACAGACTGAAGCTGGATCATCAGACTGGATCTCTGACCATCATGAACATCACAAACACGCACTCTGGAGTTTATAAACTACTGATAAGCACCAGCAGCATGGACAGTGAAAAAAGAGCTTCAGTGTTACTGTTCATGGTGGTGAGTCATGTTTTAAAAATTACTCTTGTATGTGCAAGTCCAGTTCATTAATATGTTTCTTAGTTATCATTTGTGGCAGTGACATTTAGATGTGATTTTATTTTTAATTCACATACAGTATATAGACGATTTCATCAAAACCACAGTTACTGTTAAAGTGGAATTTGCAGATTTAAATTTGAATATTTAGTTCAGTATGATTTACAAACATTTTTGTTTTTTATTTGTTGTTATTATAGATTTTTCAGTTACCTTCTACTGATCATCTCTTTAAATCCATCTCTTATTTCACAGTCAGTTTTTTATGTTTTCCCCTCCCACCAGGAATCCAAAGTGCAAAGTATTTAGTTTCAATCTCTTTTAATAGCACAAAAATGTTAATAAAATGATGCTTTCCAGACGAAGTCAAGAGGGCATGTTTTATTACTTACATATACTCTGAATCTTATGTGATGTTTTCCCTAAAAAGATGCTCCCGCAGCTCTTGGTTTGTGTTTTCAGGTGTTTCTTTGCTGCCGTCAGCGAAGATAAAAATGAAGAGAAAAGTCAGGAAGGAGGGAGAATCTGTCACTTTAGATTCTGATGTAGTAAAAACCCACCAAATGATTTAAAGGTGTGGTATTATTAATTACACTCGCATCGCTCAAAATCAGTGGAGATCAGAGTAAGATCTGTACAGATGTTCAGTGTATGAAAGGGTACTGAAGAGATTCAGAGACAGAGGACTGAAGCTGGATCATCGACTGGATCTCTGACCATCACAAACACCAGACCAAAGACTCTGGACTTTAATAAACTACAGCTCAGCAGCAGTAGATTTCAGCATCATAAAGGACGTACAGTGTTAGCGTCACTGGTGAGTATCATTGTAGTCATTCAGTGCCTTTTTCACTTGAACAGTTTTAGAAAACTGATATATTTAAATCGGTCCAGGGGAAGTCGTGGCCTCTAATGGTTAGAGAGTTTGACATCCTAACACCCTAAGGTTGTGGGTTCGAGTCTCTGGCACGGCAGAACCACGACTGAGGTGCCCTTGAGAGCAAGGCACTGAACCCCAACTGCTCCCCGTGGCGCCGTGACTTGTAAAAAGT
The DNA here is from genome assembly GCF_018340385.1 of Cyprinus carpio. Taxonomy (NCBI): domain Eukaryota; kingdom Metazoa; phylum Chordata; class Actinopteri; order Cypriniformes; family Cyprinidae; genus Cyprinus; species Cyprinus carpio. The sequence continues at coordinate 11,946,421 of NC_056593.1, read as the reverse complement.
CATCCGATGATCCGGCTGGGAGCACGCAGGGGCGTGACGTTAAAAAGTCATCCGATGATCCGGCTCGGGAGATTTTTTTCCGCCGCGGGGTGGTGACGTTAAAGGGGTCATCCGATGATCCGAGACCGGGAGCAGTGCAGGGGGGTGACGTTTAAAAAGTCATCCGATGATCGGCCGGGGAGAACGCCGGGGGGGGGTGACCTTATTAAAAAGTCATATGATGATCCGGCCGGGAGCACGCCGGGGTGTGGGGGGGGGGTTTGACGTTTAAAAAAGTCATCCGATGATCCAGCTGGGAGCATGCAGGGGGGGTGACGTTTTAAAAAGTCATCCGATGATCTGGCTGGAGCACGCCGGGGGGGGTGACGTAAAAAGTCATCCGATGATCCAGCTGGGAGCACGCAGGGGCGTGGACGTTAAAAAGTCATCCGATGATCCAGCTGGGAGCACGCAGGGGCGTGACGTCAAAAAGTCATCCGATGATCCAGCTGGGAGCACGCCGGGGAGTGATGTTAAAACGTCATCCGATGATCCAGCTGGGAGCACGCCGGGGAGTGATGTTAAAACGTCATCCGATGATCCAGCTGGGGAGCACGCAGAGGTGTGACGTTAAAAAGTCATCCGATGATCCAGCTGGGAGCACGCAGAGGTGTGACGTTAAAAAAAGTCATCCGATGATCCAGCTGGGAGCACGCCGGGGAGTGATGTTAAAGCGTCATCCGATGATCCGGTGGGAGCACGCAGGGGGATGACGTCAAAAAGACATCCGATGATCCCGGCTGTGAGCTAAGACCACTGAATCACATTACTTGCAGTAAACTAAAGCCGGTTTCACACTGCACACGTAAGCAACGCATATTTTTTTTTGGCAACCAATCTTCACAGGTTAGAGTGTTCACACTGCATGCAAGAGAGTGGTGTGTGGAAGTGCGTAGTAGTGGAGCAGAGCAGAAGCGGCAGAGCAGCCATCGTTTCGGCGCTAAGCTAAGTGTATTTTTTGCTATGCCGATCACGCTGGATTAAAGCCACAGGTGGCATTGTTCTTGTAAATAAAAAAAAAAAAAAAGTAAACACGAAAAAAACAACAACTTTTTACCATAAAATCAAATAAGTGAGCTGTTCCATGTTTCCAGGGTTGGGGAGTAACGGAATACATGTATCAGAAGTTACGTAATCAGGATACAAAATTTACTAACTGTATCCGTTACAGTTACATCAAAAAGCAAAGTATTCAGAATTACAGTTACATTTTGTAAAAAGTGGTAATACTATCAGGATTCCATTTGTTTAATTTTAAAATTAAATAAATGAGTACTTTGATGCTATATATTTAGCGCTGCATAGTTCCGGGTTCTGTTGACACATGTTGACCTCACGTGAGCCACCTGTTGGTGTGTGTGCAAATAACACCCATCTACCAATTATTCTCCATCTATTCAGCATCTGGCTCATATTCACAATTTCAACCATATTCCTCAAATTGTTTTCAATGTCTTCAAATCCATATTTTGATCATTGGCAGCTTCTTTGCCACATCCACTATCAAATGCTAGTGACACTTAAATTTGATTGTGTACAGTAATTGCTCTTCAGTAAAGCCATTTAGCTATTTCAGGTTTTGCTGATGATATCCTTTTGTATTATGCTTGTTGTAATTATCTGTGAAACATCATGTCATCATTGTGTATCAAACATTTTCACAGGAGAAAAAGAAAACACGATGAAAAATTTCATTGGTCTTGAAACATTCCTTATCCAGTGGCTCACTTTACAAACATATTTTGATTTTATTTATTTGATGCTATAAAAATGGGGTGTGACATCATGATTACATGAGTCTAATTAAGTTTGGGCAGGACCTCCACTTTCACGACTGTCACCTATCTTTTTTTTTTTCTCTTTTTTTTACAGTTATATGTTTGAATTGGATTACGTTGATGTTAATTCATCCTCTTTAGTACATGGACGTGCAAGCACAATCAGTTTTTTTTTTTTGTCTGCATTAACAGTTTATGTGACTCCAGCAGATCATAAAAAAAAAAAAAAGGAAGACAACATCTGATGCTGGAATGGGTGTGCTTTTTGTGTCAAATAGCCTACAGTATAATGGGACTTTAGTATGTAAAGGGATTAGAATAAGTAACTGAAATAAGCGCAAAATGTCAGGGTGTGTAAAAACCTCCATGCAGGGCCCAAAAAAGTCAAATTGTAGGGGGAAGTTCAGAAATTTGATTAATACATGCGTGTATCCTTAGTAAACTGTGTTGTAAAATATGTGTACTATCTTTCAGGTCACTGATCCAGCAGACATCAGGTGCCTTTTATGCTCAACCTGGGAAATGCTGAGCTGGCACCCAAAAGTCTGTCTTTAAAACTGACTTGAGACATTTGAGACATTTTGAAAACACATTCCATGTGTTCCATAGATAGTTTCATGTTATGTTTAATGTTTTTGTTGTGTGTGTTTGTTGCATTTCTCTCTGTGATATATTCATTTACCCATTAAACTGTGCATTTAATGCCAGTATGAATATCAATATGATGAAATATGTATTGCATTTGGCAAATATTTTATTTTCCTGAATAATTTTTTCTTATTTTATTATTGACTGTTGACTTGCCTTTAAAAATGTTTTAAATCTATATATTAGTTAGTCCAGTGTGTTTTTGCAAGGTGGCATTTTTGTTAAAACCACAGGCAAAAATGATTTGTGTAAGGTTTCTTTATGCTGATTTTTGTTCATGGTATTCAGCTGCAACAGAATGTTTTGCCCAAAAAAAAAAAAGAAAAAAAAAAAAATGCTATTGTCTGGAGCCATGTTTATAAAAAGATGTGAGAAAATGATAATTTTATTTTAGTAGAATGTTGTTTTGTTTCTTTTTTATAAAAAGATGTGAGAACAAGAACAGTTCCTCTTAAAAAAATGTGCTTCTCTTATAATAATAATAATAAGATGTATATAAAAGAAATACATGCCCTTGAATTCTAATATTTCTCAGGCACAAATAAGATCTCGCAGTAATATTGCTTTTTAGTTTGAGTGAATCTTTTATCTGTCAGATTTAGTATTTTATAATAAAAATGTTTTTGTCTAAAGCAAAGTCAAATGGTTTCATATGAACAAGAATTGAAAAATGCCTTCAGCTGCTTTCACACACACACCTCAGACACACCCACACAGACATCACAGTCTTCCAGCATAGTACATATTCTCATGCAACAAGCTGCTTGCCGACCCAGCAGATCAAACCACAATTCCTGTACAGATAAGACAAAGGCAAATTATTTTTAGGAGATAATTTCAATAATCAGTCTTTAGTTTATTATTACATGTGGTGATTCTCACCAATCCCTAAACTCACACCAAACACTCAAAGTCTAAGGTTGTTGCAGGAGGAAAGCAGATCTGATATGAGAAAACACACTGAAGATCATCATCTCATGGCAATGGGGTGCATACTCCACATGATCCTCCTCTTTAACATGCTGAAAAGAAAATCACACAAGAGAGGATAATACTAAAAAAAAACAAACAAAAAAAAAAAAAAAACAGTGTGACTCTCTTAGAAAGACAGATTCTGTGACTTTCTGGCTTCACTGATTCACATGAATATACAATATAATGTATTGTGTGACTGCCAGAATTGCGACACTCAAAATCTGATCTGATTTGCTTTCAGATGGGTTACCGGTTCTTTCTGCTAAAAAGTAAGCACAAACAAGGTTCAAGTCCACTTAATTTTTGTAAAACAGAGCTTTTGTAGAACAGAACTCATTTGTATTTGGATTAAAAAATCTGTACTACCCAGCATGTGTTTCATAGCACATCATTAGGAGAGTAAATGGTTTAAATTTTAACTGAAGTAAATGTGTTTTTTCAGCAAAAGGAAAGACTTTTAAAGTGTTCATTTAGTGTTTAATGCTCCTTTTTTGTTGGGGATTTAAAAGAGTTTCTGTGTGTGTTGTTGAGTTATGCTCATCATTCTTGCTGAAGAGTAGCACTTGTGCTTTTGGTGTGCGTTGCACAATTATTACTCAGTGAGAAATAACTCAGCTCATGCCAATAATAAATTATGTTTTACACTAATATGTGATACTGCTATATAGTAGTTAGCTGACACACAAACCTGGATTGTTTCATTTCTGGAAATATTTTCTTCTGTTAAATTAAGTTCATTGAACAAACTGTTTGTTTTGAGTGTATGTCATATCCACCTACTGAAAGTTAAAAAAACTGCAGTGTTGATATAGAAGGTCTGATAACCAATGACTGTTTTTTTTTTTTTTTTAAGTTTCTTAGTTGACAGAGACTAGACAGAGTAACATAAATTGGGAATAGTTTGTCTTACCGATTTCTGTGGATTGTCGGATCAGTGTAAGTGACCTCTTCTGTATGAGTCTGAACTGTTTTGACAACAACAATAAAAGATGCATTAAAACAACAAAACACAATATTAACTAGATCTGTTTCTTTGCATCATGGTATTATTAAGGCTGTCAAATTTAAATTAATTGCAAGTCGTGGCCTAATGGTCAGAGTGTTGGACTTGCAACCCAAGGGTTGTGAGTTCGAGTCTTGGACTGGCAGGAATTGTAGGTGGGGGGAGCTGAATGTACAGTGCTCTCTCCACCCTCAATACCACGACTGAGGAGCCCTTGAGCAAGGCACCGAACACCCAACTGCTCCCCGGGTGCCGCAGCATAAATGGCTGCCCACTGCTCCGGGCGTGTGTTCACGGTGTGTGTGAGTTCACTGCTGTGTGTGTGCACTTTGGATGGGTTAAAAGCAGAGCACAAATTCTGAGTATGGGTTACCGTACTTGGCTGTATGTCACGCCACTTTCAATTTCACTTTTAATGTATACAATTAAATTAATGCTGAATTATTTTTGACAGCATTAACACGTTTAATTTTAAAGGTAGGGTAGGCAATTTTGGAAAGGCTAGCAATAGCAAGCTAGCTCTTAAAGCATAAGATCCCACCCTCCCTGCAAATCACTCTCCAAAGCCACGCCTCCTCCAAAACACATGAATGCACACAGACAGAGCAGAGGCTAATCAGCGACATGATGAGAGGCAGTGTTGATGGAGGGTTGAATGCAATGCTGCCAGATGACCTCATGTCTCATTCACAAGTGAGAAAACACTACAGTTGATTTTTTTTGAGGTTTTAGATTTATCGTGATGTTATAATAATGATGATTTTATTTCTATATGGAGCGTGCTGATGATGTATCATGTCTGTGCAAACAGTGTGCATGGAAGTATGCAAATACATATGTAGGACAGCCTATCGTAGCCCTCGGACCGAGGGATATAAGTGGATGAACATTTTATGGTCCTACACCTTCATTAGCTCTGCTCTACGACTGGTTTTTGATAAAAATGATTTGAAGCTAAAAAGCTACACGTAATTTAACTAAACACTTGCCTGCTTGATCAGCTTTTATGTGCTTCCTGCAGATCCAGAAGATCCCGACTGCAGCAACAATCAACAGAGATCCAGCAGTAGAGATCAACATTATCAGAGATTCAGGGCCTGTGATGATAATCATTCATGTAAGTGCATGTGTCAGTCTGATCTACAACAAAAGAGAGATCAGCTCAGTGAATAATCACATACCTCAGACATGCCGTACCTGATGTTGAGTCTGGTTGCTGATGGGATTGTGAGCACACAGCTGTAGGTGTTTTTTATCCTGATATTCCACCTCCAGAGGTAGAGAGAGACTGATGCTGAGATCAGACACACTGATGCTGGACAATAAACCGTTTCCTTTGTACCAGGAGAGAGTCACATGACTCACATTCACAGCTGAACACAGCAGTGAACAATTCTGCTGTGATGAAGATGATGAAGAACATTGTGAAGAGTATCTGCTGATGACAGGAACAGACAGACGAACTGCAAAACATGAGAGAATAAACTGAAATATGGGTAAATGTACAAAAGTTTATTTTCAGTTCAGTGTGTTGAGTAAGTGTTTGATCTGTCACCTCAAACTATAAGAGCAAGAATATGTAAAAGACAGGACAAATGATCTCTACTCACCATAGACAGAAACACTGAATGTTTTTGATGTCAGTTTCGGTCCCCTCATCTGTTGTTCATAAAGTCCATCATGTTCAGTTGTGATGTTTGTGATGGTCAGAGATCCAGTTTGATCGTCCAGCTTCAGTCTGTCTTTGAATTTATTTGTGGTGTTTTTGATGGTGAGGGATGTTGTTTTATCGTTGCTGATTTTTACTATGAGAGACTTTCCAGCTCCAAATTTCCATGTTATGTCATTGTCTTCAGGTATCTCAGTAACATTAGTTTTTAAAGTGACAGAATCTCCCTCCATCACTGACACTGACTCATTTGTCTCAGCACCTGATGAACATGAAGGGGTTTTGTCACAGATTAAAGCTCCTGTTGGTTTACAAATCCTGAAATCAGCTGTCGTTTTAATCATTTATATATGAACTGAAGAAAATCACAACAGCAGCAGAGACACAAAATGAAAGGGCATATATACTGTATGATAAAATAGATTTCACACCTTGATTTTTTTTAATCTATCTGCTGTAGAGCAAAATCATTGTGCGGTAACAGTTTAATTGTGCTGAATATTTGACAAATTTTGTCTCATGACTTTCTTTGAATCTTTTAGACATTTACGGTGACTGCAGATGCATGTATTTTATAACTTACCAATCAGACTAGGGCTGGGCGATAGGCAAAAATGTGATCTCTAAATAAAATATCCATATTGAACGATAACGATTTTCGATATTCGATACAAGTTGTTAATGCTTCCAGCTTAAAAATAGTATGCCTGAATGACTGAAGCCACAAAAATGAGATGGGTTCATTAAATTACACTTTAAAAGTATAGTTTATTTAAAAAAAAAATTACACATTTCCAAAAAGTAAACATAATACTATTGTAAACATAATTTGTAAACATTACAGTTTTTTTCCCACCAGAAGACTAACTGTAAACAGTGTCTGGCGTTAAGAGGTACATTAAATGTGCAAAATATAAACATAAAAATATACAACTTCTAGCAAGTGCACACAATTTGTAAAACTTTCAGTTGTATTTTTTTTTCTTTTTTTGCCAGGAAGACTGGTCTGTCCACTGTGTCTGGCTTTAAGAGGTAGATTAAATTTGCAAAATGTAAACAAAAATATTCAACTTTTAGCTAGTGCACACAATTTGTAAAACTTTCAGTTGTATTTTTTTTCTTTTTTTGCCAGGAAGACTGGTCTGTAAAAAGTGTCTGGATTTAAAAGGTATTTTAAATGTGCAAAACGTAAACATGAAAAATATACAACAACTAGCTAGTGCACACAATTTGTAAAACTTTTACAGGTTTGTTTTTTGCCAGAAACACTAGTCTGTCCACTGTGTCTGGCTTTAAGAGGTAGATAAAATTTGCAAAATGTAAACAAAAATATTCAACTTTTAGCTAGTGCACACAATTTGTAAACTTTTACAGGTTTTTTGCCAGAAACACTAGTCTGTCCACAGTGTCTGGCTTTAAAGCTGCCCTGTGGCAGGACACTATATTACCACCTGTGCTAAAAGCACGCTCTGAGGGTGAGCTGGTGGCAGGAATACACAGGTAACGTTTTGCCAGGAGGCTCACTCTGGGGTATATTGCTGAATTGATCTTCCACCATTCCAGGGGGTTGGTCCTCGCTGTCTGCATCAGGAGCTTGCAGGTAGCCATTTAGTTCAGCTTCAATAGCCTGCTGTTCTGTGAGATCAGATGTTGCAGTAGACTTGGTGTAGGACTTCTTGAAAAAGCTGCCCAGTGTCATCTTCTGCAATTTGGCTGGTGTAGCAGCAGCACCGTCACCTTTGCCTCCTCCCAGTGAAATGGATGGGACTGCAGGAGCAGCTTGCGATGTGCTCTGACATTCATCCAGCATCTGAGCTACAGCTCTGGATTTCACAGCCTCAACCTTGTCATCTTTGATGTAGCGTGTCTTAAAACGAGGATCAACAAGGGATGCTATGCTCAGAAGATCATCAGTGGCAGCGTTGTCATATTTCTCATTCAGATAGGTGAGGACAAAAGCCTTGATGGTCTTGGTGAGCTCCGAGTCATCAGCTACAGGTTTCAAGACCTCCTCACTGAAAAGATGCAGTACAGGTTTCAGGTACGACACACTCACATATTTTTCACCAGAAAGGGCATCAGTGAAATCAGCAAGTGGGTTTAGAGCCTTACACACAGACTCCAGAACATCGATGTCCTGCCATGAGGGAGCCAAGTGCCTTGTTTTTTTATCAGCTGATAAAACTTTTGCAATGGCCTTCTCTTGCTCTAGCACTCGTGCTATCATGGCATGGCGGGACCCCCACCTGGTGGGTGATTCTGTGATCAACTTGTGCCTTGGCAGCTTGAGCTCCTCTTGAGTGACCGCTAGTTCTCGTTTCTTTTTCCAAGAGAAGGAAAAAGCACTGACAACTTTTTTTGCACACACACCCATGGCTCTTTGGATTCTCTGGTCTCTCATACTCCCCTCTGATGATAAAGAAAACAATATAGGTACATGTTTAGAATCTTTAAAAGGCAAAGACGATTGTAAAAATTACTTATTTGTGATGATAAAAATTATTTTGTGATGATAAATTATTTTGTGATGATAAATTACAATGTTATGAGATTTTCAATCAGCGAGAAACTACATTTAGACCTTACACACTAGGGCTGTCTTTTATCCTACAAATCTGAGTTAAATAAAGGCTAGTTACTGCAACAATAAACTTAAGCTTAAGCATGCCATGACAACTTTAATGTCAACAGAAATGTAACTGAATCAAAACGGAATTAATTATGAGAAATTATCACATTATTATTGTGGAATAGATGCATTACTTACATTTTAAAACATTAACGGCATTTAACATACTTAATATATATGCATATTTATCAAATAGCGTAAAGCAAGGCTACGCGACCATTTATTTATTTATCACTGCCTTTACAGCACACAACCACACGCAAGTTGGTGTTTGTTAGGACAGTGTGAATACGACAGCATATTCTAAATTATGCAGTCAAACGTGATATAGCTTTAAATGCTGTGAAATCAATTAGGATATTTTATAAATCCTCATATGCTGTTTAGCACTGAAAACTTTAAATTTTTTAGATGGTTAACTTACCAATGGCTAGATGTAGCCGGTGACCAAAACATTGCAGACGAGTCCAGTTTTTAAGCGAGACAGCCTTGACGATGTTTGCGCCGTTGTCTGTTGTGATGCACACCTTGCGGTCCTCGCTAAGGCCCCAAGATGCGAGTGCATCCTCCAGACCCGCAGAAAGTATTTCCGCAGTATGGTCATCCGGAAAATATGCAGTTTGCAAGCATCTTGATTGCAGACACCACTCCTCGTCAATGTAATGAATGGTGAGGCTCATATATGGCTCGGATGTTCTGCTCGACCATAGGTCGGAGGTAGTGGCAAAATATTTCACATTCCTTAGATTATTTTCCAGCTTTTCGCGGCACTCTTCATATAGCTGAGGCAGTGTGGTTTTGGAAAAGTATTTTCTGCCAGGGAGTTCGTAACGTGAGTCGAGCACTTTAACTAATTTCCTAAACCCGTCTTGTTCCACTGTGCTTAGGGGCATCATTTTCTTTTGCTAAAAAGTAAGAAACGGCCCTGGTTATGTCCTTGCTCCTTTTGGAACTCTTCTCATAGGGGGTAATAGCCACGAAAGACGACACGATCGATTTTTGCTTCGGTACAGCCCCACTGCTAGCCCTGCTTGTTGACGGAGTAGCATCGGCCCGCATTTTCATGCTCTCGGCGTGGTCGTTTGGGTGATACTTTTTTAGGTGATGGAATAGGTTGGTTGTGTTGCCAGTCTTGGTTTTTACAAACTGACGACATAATTTTACAGATCGTTTTAATCTGCGCTTCGTCACTTTTTAGATAACCAAACCACTTCCATATTACGGAATTCGTGCTACCCTTTTTGTCGACAATTTCGTCATTTGTTGATGATAACCCGAGGTTAGTTTCACTTTCGTCGCTACTTCCACTCATTTTTGGGGTCTTTTGTCGTCGTTTCGAGTTCGCTTGCAAAGTGCGGTAGGACTGTGTACTGACGTGCACGTGCACGCTGCTGTCGCATATTTCTGCTGTGTGATTGGTTCTTGGATCAATCCATATCGAGTGAAAATGTCCGGAGCTTATCATCGTTATCGATTTAAATTTTATCGCGATTCGATGTGATATCGTTTATCGGCCCAGCCCTATATTAACAACAGCAGCAACTTACCAATCAAACTCCCGCAGCACAAACAGAACAAAACAACATGTGAGCCATTTTTGTTCAGCGGTTCTGTGTCTGATCTCCCTCACTAAGTCCTCCCACAACAGAGTTTGACCCTCCTAGTTCACATGCTGCATTTGCATATTACATAATGTTATAGTTCAGCTGGCCCTTATTAATACATTAGCCATTCTTAATGTGTGAAAATATTCTATATTTTTAAAATGTAACATACTTTTTGTAAGGTAGTTGTCTGAATTTGTTAAATGGCTAAAAGTAGAAGAATATTTTGTGAGATTGTGTGGTTTAACTACATTTCATGGTAAAACTGAATTAAAGTCTATTGATTTTGAAGTTGTTGTGTGATGTGTATTTATTCAGTTCTTAATGTTTGTGTTTGAAAAAAAAAAAAGGATAAGGTTAAAACTGTCTGCCATCTCACAGTATCAGTTTTGTTCAGCTTCTGAGTCAAACTGAAAGCTGCTATCTTTAAAATGGGCGAATAAGGTTGATAATGTTTGAAATGTCTGAGTTTTAGTTTTGTTAGTTTTCTGCCGGGGTACTGACCCACCAAAGACTGTCCGATTAGAGACGAAACGAAGATGCACTTGTTTTTTATAAGACTAACCCATTTATTGTCACCACTCAACAGACTGTTTGGTCGTGGCTGTGGGTTTTTCTACAAAATGAAACAGTGACATAAACATGAATATACATAATATACATGATAATAGTAAAAAAAAATATTATAACAAACTGGCTATAACAGCACAATAGATAAAGCTTAGTAATTAAACATGAACATTATTAGCCAAAGACATGTAGAATACAAGGAAGGCTGTAATTCGCATCTTATAAGCAGTGCACAGCTGTAACTTGACACCTTATTAGAGCCGTGCCGCTTGTGAAGCGCCACTCTGTATGAGCTACGAGAGCGCATGCGCTTAGAAAGTTATGTTTATAACCAGTATACCCGTTAGATATAAAGAAATGCAGCGAACCCTGTTTCAAATGGGAACTTAACTCGTACTAATAACAACAAATGTTACTCTAGCACTCATATGTATATAAGCATATAAACAACAGGGTTACAATGTTCACAATGTTACACGCTGATTATAAATGCACGCATACACATATAGATATCGTCACCTCACGGACGTAATAACTTGTATACAAAGGTGAATAAGTCTCTCATCGACTATATAGTTAGTGATTCAAACTTACTTTTGCATTCACGCACAACACTTTGTCCAAAAGGCGATCTTTAAACAGTCCAAAAACAATGATGTTGCATAAACTTAAGTGTCCGACCCCGTATCCCACTGCACTGAACTTCAGTCTCTGTCAGGGCGGGGGGTCATGTGGTCAAGGTTTCTGGACGCTGATTGGCTCAGGTGAAGTGGTCTGTGTATGTATGTGTCTCAACATGTAGAAGGAGAGATTTAAGATAGAGGTTAGAATAATAAAAACCCATAGCCTTTTTTACGTTTGAGTTGGTGTACTAAATGCATGAACCAAAGACACTGATATCTTCCACATAATACTGGGAGAGAGTTATTGGGTTGTGCAGTGAAGGTTTTATTGTTGTAAAATTTTTGATGTGTGTTTTAATTGTTCTATCCGTAAACCATAAAGACGCGTCACGATGCAACTACAACTTCACTGGTTATAATGGGAGCGTTAGTTCAGTCAAATTACAGAGCATACTGATCATGGTTTTAAGATTTGAACATTATAATTGATTATAGCCAAAGTATTGTTTAATGATTGCTGCCGTTTGTGTAATGCATTTCATAGTATGCATTTATAATCTGTCAATGACTGTTGTAAAAAAAAAAAAACTACAATCAACAGAGATCCAGCAGCAGAAATCAGCACTATGTAAAATAAAGGTAGGCCCTGATATGTTATGTATAAAATAAAGCGTAAGTGTGAATGAATCTGTTTGTCTGATTTACAACAAACACTACGAAACAACAGCACTGTACAGTATGTGGTGTGTCAGTGCTTGAAGAATTTTTTATTAAACCCCCGGAAAAATCCGCCATTTCTTGTCTCCTAAATATATGTATGGTGTGTAATAAATATGGTGGGTAACAAGATTCATTTGGAAGCGAGGGTTTATAGATCACAATGCAAGCGGAGAAGCTTCATGTTATGGTCGTCACGAACGCAGATGACAACATCGAGGATTCATGTACAGTAGGTTAAGATTAAATTCATTTACATTTAACCAGTTGAATATGGAGAGGCACTGAAATGTAGGCCTTGTTTATGTACACTGTACATGAGGTGAGAACAGTTAGCTATTTAGGTTAGTACATTAACATGGACTCACTAACTTTAACTATAGTTTTATTTTATATTTAGGTTAGTACATTAACATGGACTCACTAACTTCCCCCGCCTACAATACCTGCCAGACCTGAGACTCGAACCCACAGCCTTCGGGTTACAAGTAAGACTCTCTAACCATTAGGCCACGACTCTAAGGTAAGCGCTTACTAGTAAAAAAAGTTTTAGGCCGTGTAAAATGTAAATAAATACAGAATGCAATGATTTGCCAATCTCATAAACCCATATTTTATTCATATAGAACATAGAAAACATATCAAACTGATGAAATATTCAATTTTAGGTAAAAATACAAACAAACTAAAAAAAAAAAAAAAAAAAAAAAAAAAAAAAAAAAGGTGCAGGGCCATCATGTTTACCACAGTGTGGCATTTAGGATCAACTTGGGTTCAACACTTTTTTTTTTAATTGACATGTTTTCATTTGAATATAGCCTACTTAAAAAAATTAATAAATAAAAGAAAAAATAAAGAAAAAACGGATGCTTTTATCTTTATTATTGGCCCTTTGAATCTACTTTGAGATGTATTTTATAGCATCTTACGCGACTCGTCAGGTAGAGCTGTTATTGTTCCAGAGGTGAAGTCTTATTTTGGACCCTAGATGGCGCTCCGAGAAAATGACATTCAAAGTTTAAAAAATTCTAATTTGACAAAATGTGTAGTTATTGCATTTTGCTTTGGGGTGGCAGCACTGTTATACTACTGAAGAAAGAAAAAAAAAAAGAAAACAAAAACACCTCGTTTGTCTAGTATCATCACAAAATAAAAACTATATTATTCCAAAATCTGCAAAGTGTGACTATAAAAGGCATGAAGCAATATTAACAAATTATACAACATTAACATCATGTTTTCTTGAAATAATGGGTATTGTGAAAAGTATATAAATAAATCTGACTTAAAATTGACTGATATTTTATCACACACTGTTTTATCCGAGTGAATTGTTTGTCTGTTAGAATCAGTATTTCACAATAAAGTCTGTTTTGTTAAAGCTGAAGTCAGACTGTGAGTTTCATATTAGAAAGAGAAAAAAAAAAGAAAAAAAAGTCCTTCAACCTTACACTAATGACATCTCAGCAGCGGCATCTGTGTCTGTGTCAAGTGTCAACCACAAACATCCAGAAGTAATGTTCATGCAGAACCTGTTTTGTCCACAAGTAGATCAGACCACATTTCTACACAGATGTAGATAACTCAGACATTTATGAAATGAGGACACAAAATGTTTCTCGTTTCTGCGATTTGTTAAAAAAAAAAAAAAAAAAAAAATTCTTTAAGGGGGTTTAAGAGTCAAACATGAAAATGTTCCAGTGGGCCACACAATTTTTTTTAGTCCATCACTGAATATTGCACTTCAATATTGCACTCAGTCCACAAGTTTTAAAGAACTTAGATGAAACTACAGGCTCTGAGGTTGTCACAGGAGCTTCCTGTGAAAGTCACCAAAGCGGGGCTGGTATTTGCTTGATTATCTTCTTTTGCCGATAAGCGCATACTCTACACGATCCTCCTCTTTAACATCCTATAAAAAACAAAATAAAACAATTTAAATAAAAAATATAAATATAATAATTCAATCTTATGTATGTCTGTGACATCATACTTCAGTGAGCAGTGGAAATATCAACTAATGTAGATATGTTAGTCTTTAGTTACACATTTGAAGAAGTCTCTTGAGTATTATGACATATGAGTCACTGTTTCTCGCACTGAATAACGATCTTATGAATTTTAAACATATCTAATATGATTCTGTTTTGTATTTTTGTGTTTATCACACTGTTTAAATGATACACACAGCATGAATTAGTAATAAATAATCTTACCGGTTTCTGTGCTTTTCTTTTGTAGAACGTAAGCTCAATGTAAGTGATCTCGTCTTCATTAGTCTCCACTGTTTCAGTGATAATAATAATGGATTAAAACAACATAGCATTTATGTTTTCAGTGTGTTTTAATAAAGCATCTGTGAGACAATTAAATAGTCCTGTCCAGTGTCACCTATATAGATACTTGCCAAATCCCACATGTACATATATTATTGTGTGTTCTTTACATTGACCTGTGTGATGTGCTGAAAGTCCTATACCTAATTTGGCCTCATTGACCCGATTTTGTGTACCTTAGTTTTTGAGTGAAAAATAAGGCCTACGATCAAACGGTTCCAAGAAGAAACACAAAAGCTGTGCTAATTGAAAGAGAACAAAAAGATTGAATGCAGTATTTGGTAACATTATTAGAAATTTATAAGCAATTTTTGTAGGCTGTTAATTATTCATTTATTTATTTATTGACTGGGAACACCACAAGTGTAACAACGTGGGTGGGTGGGTGGGGGTTGGGGGGGTGGGATTGTTGTTATATCTTGTTTGAGCAAAGTCAGGAAGTTGTAGTCCTGTGTGATAACATGAATTGGCATTTTCAAGAAAACAGTTTAAAAGGAACTACACTATTAAAGTATATTATTTTTTGTTATAACACTTATTAATTTCATTATTTTAGATGCTGAGTCTGTAACAATACAGAAACAATGATTGGTGTGATCTATTAATAAGTGAACATCACAGTTATTTTGCTGCCTTACATTAAAATTAATTATAATAAAAATTAATTTAATTAATTAAATTACAAATTAATTAACAAGTTTTTAGTTTATTCCGATTTCGCAGCAAAGGGTGGTGATGTTCTATATGCAGGCAAGTAAATATTTACATATGTATATAATTAATCCGAATGACAGAGATGTTTATGTTGAACTAAAAAAAAAAAAGTAAAGAAAAGAAGGAACATAGCTTAAGAATAGTCAATAAATGTCCTTTATACGCAATAAAATGTTGAACATGTCTTTTATCATTGAAACCAGCTCAAGTCATTAAAATCAACTCAGTAAATAATCACTAATATGAGCACTGCTGTACCTGCACATGTGTGCAGAGTTGAGTGATGTCCAGATGCTGAGTCTGGTTGCTGATGGGATTGTTGAGCACACAGCTGTAGCTGTTTTTATCCTGATATTCCACCTCCAGAGGTAGAGAGAGACTTTTTTTTTTATTACACTGAGAGAATTAAATTAATACGTATCTCAGATTTGATCATTTCAAGATTTAAAAAAAAAAAAAAATCAAATACTTATAATATATATACTTTAAAGCTCTAACAAATAAAAGACCAATATTTAACTCACAAGAGACCGAAAGACTGAAATTCTTGATCACACTGTTGCTTTGTAGTTGATAAACTCCAGTATGTTCAGTTGTGATGTCTGTGATGGTCAGAGATCAAGTTTAATCGTCCAGCTTCAGTCTGTCTCTGAATCTCCCGTCAGTATCGTTATCATATACAGTCATGCTGTCTGTTTAGACAGAAGTGTGATTTAATTGTGAGTGTGTGGGTTTTCACTTAAATTAAGGTTAATATAGCATTTATTACACCCTTCACTGACCACACACACTAGGGTTTCACTTAAATTACAGTTACAATGTATAACATTTATTAAGACTCACTGTATAGTGGCAGAAAACGTGTGTATATCTTTATACACACACACACACACCAGAACAACAATAATTAGTAATAATTTAAAAAATCACAACTTCACTTATAATGCTCAAACTGTTTAGAATAGCATATATTAATGTCTATGAGTGATAGCCTAAGTAAGAATAATGTGTACATTGACTCTTACTGGACTGTTTTCAAACATCAGTTAAGCCGGGTTTTTTGTTGTTGTTGTTTGTTTGTTTGTTTGTTGTTTGTTGTTTTTTTTTTTTTTTTTTTTAATTTTTTTTGTAAAAAGGAAGTCAGATTGTGAGTTTCATATTAAAAAGAAAGGAAATGGAGATTTTATTTTTTTTTGTACCAAAAATGCGCACAGGTTTTTTTCCATGCATCAGGTCAAACTACATTTCTTTGTAAATGAATGTGACCAAAGAATGTTTTAACTTTGATAGATAACAAAACAGCTGTTGGTGACGCATACCGTGAATCACATTCAATCTTCGCTCCAAAAAAAAAAAAAAAAAAGAAACTTCCTTTGAGTGTGGTTAAAAAAAAGTCTTGTGTTCGAATGTAATCATAGAGGTGTTGTTTACCTTGTAATTATTTCTTCAGTTTTCAGTTCTTCTGTTTCGGACCTATTTGCAAATCAGTGGTGAACATGTGTTTTGTCTTTCTCATTGAAGCTGCATTGACATATGGCTATAGGCTACTATACAGCAAATGCATTAGAAAATGTACGAATTGAAAATGTGTAGCTAACTCGCATGTGTTAAGTTGCTTTGGACAGTGTCTCTTCCAAATCCAAGTTGGTTGTTTTATAAGTTGCTTTGGAAGAATTATCAATTTGTTTGTGTTAAAAGTTGCTTCGGACAAATTACGCACGGGCGTAAATGCATCACCCACATTCATTTTTGCGAGCTTCCCGTGAATCAGACAGCACTTGCTTCGTTATGTTTTAAATCCCCTTTACTATTTCGGGTGGCATAGCCTACTCACAGGACAATTTATAACAAAACGACACGACACTTTGCCACCGATCACGTAATTTTATGAGGAACGAAATGGAACTTAAAATGCGCTGCATACTCGAATACACACGCTTTAAATGTTAACATAAACTAACATAAATGCTCTTCACTGGTTTAGAGTGGTGTAGCTGGTTTTAAAAGCAGTTAACAAACAGATTGTTTGGCTGCACAATAGCTGAAACCAGCAAACAAGCTGAGACTGGTTTAAGATGTTCTTCAGCAGGGCTAACAAAGAAATCGTATTCAAAGTAAGCTATCGTGCTTGTTGACATTATACAATTTGCCTCGCCTTCCTAAATAAAAACACACCCATCACCTTTGGATACTGTCACAATCATGTAACCAGGAACATCGCGACCAATATGTAGCCTAATACTTGTCCTTTATTGTTTCTTTTTTTCTTCACCTGTGTCTTTTTCTATCTTTACACTGAATTGAAGAAAACCTTTTAACAGAACTGCTTTCTAATCGTTGAAAAGAAGACATCGATCAGACGTAGCAAATGTGTCTGAATACAATTTAATCGATTGACCAAGTGAAGAAAAAACAAAAACAAAAAAATGGAAGTCTTTACTATGCTCACTATGTTTGTTTTTGTCCTTGATGGTAAGTTACAAGGATATTCAACCGTTCCTATTTTTAGGTTTTTTTTTTTTTTTTTTTGAACTCTGTCTTTCACTTAACCCTTTGTCTTCTGTTTTTCTCGTCGCTGTTTTGAATAATTTCGTGTAGTTTAGGGATATGAAGTAAAATGATATTCAGTCTTAAAGAAAAAAAAATAGATGACTTGCCTGTAAAACTAGAAATAAGATAGGTTTTGTTTTGTTTCTTTGAAACTGGCCCCAGTTCTCACTTTAACATGTACATTGTTCTTTGTGTTTTAGTCATTCAGATTTAAAAATTAAATTAAAGAATGAAGCTGAAGATGCATTATAATTTTGCATTTGACATATCTGTGTTGTGTGTCAAATAAAATCTGAGAATGTTTTAAAATAAGTAGTTAAAAAATCTGCACCAAGAGATCATGTAGTATTATAATCCATCGTGGTTTTAATGTCTTTAATAAAAATGCCTTAAAAACTTTCCTGATGTGATTCTTGAGACAAGACAATGGCACTCATATATATTGAAGACATGGCAGTAGAAGGTATTTTCAGATAATAATTCATGCACGAAAGGGTTCATTTAGATTTTATTATCCTGTGTATATATTGCCTTCAGTTTGATGGGTTCCTTGTTTTGTGTTAAATCACTGTTACATGTTTTTCTCAGCTATTCCTGACACAAAGTGTTGCATTTAGATCTGCCTCTCCAATTTTTTCCCAATTGCCGTGACGCTGTCATTTCAAAATTAAATTTCAACATGGCGTGAATGCATCTTTAGATTCACTTCTCCTCATTTAGCCTGCCTGCCCTGATCAAAATCACAACACACACACACACACCAACACACACACACACACACACTCACACACACACACACACACACACACACACACACACTTAATTATTGTTTACTTTTGTCTCCAGGTGTGGTTGGATCAAATCTGCTGTCTTTGATCGAGGGAGATTCTGTAACTCTGAAAAGCGATGTTACCAAGCAAGGACGTGACAAAATGCTGTGGTATTTTAACGACACCCTCATTGCCCTGATCAATGGAGATCCCAGTAAGAGCTGTGTGTATGATGGTGAAGGCGGGATATTCAGAGGCATACTGGAAGTGGACTTTGAGACTGGATCTCTGACCATCACAAACATCAGGGGTATACACGCTGGACGCTATGAAGCAGAGATCATCAAAAGCAAGAGCTCAGAAACCAGCCAAAGCAACAGCGAGTGTGACAGCACAAAAATCATCAAAAAAAAGATCAACATTGGCGACACTGTAAAAGACATTCAGTGTGTCCATCAGTCGTGAGTCAATTAGTGATGATTCAGTCATTAGTGGTGAGTCATTCAGAGATATGCCCTTTCCGCATTTACAGTACAAACATGATTGAATGTGAACTATCTGAACAGTGACCATCAAACCGGTTCAGACTCTTTCTTTGAAAACATTCAAAACACATTTACAGTCTTTTTCCGTAGACATCTTTTGTGAATAATTCAACATTTTCATGATATTCAAAATATTATAATTAGTAGACCCTTTATCAAATTGATCACTTTGACTGGTGATATGTTTTTTTATGCCACAATGCAACCAATATTAGTAACAAGACGCTGCAGGTGGTTTGTTCGTGTTTGGAAAGGGTTTCCTGCAGCTAGAAATGGCTATATAACAATAAATGAATAAAAAAAAATATGTACAAATTCTAATTATGTATATATATTATTATTATTTCCTTGTGTTTCCCAGCCTCTCTGTCTGGTCCTGACAAATCCAATAAAGAATGGTACAGTGAGGGGAATGAACAGAAGTGTAAAAGGAGTATGTTTTCTATTCGCTTCCTTTTTTTATTTATTTTACAATAGATGATACATGTATTAGTTTATTTACAAAGGGTGACAGCTTCATATATAGTCCTCTTCTGATCTCTTTCAGTAATGTTCAAGTGTGCCAGTTTTGATTTCAGTGTTAGTTTTATTACTATATTGTTTTTTTATTTGTTTTTATCTAAAGTGTTGTTTTATTTATTTATGCCTGACATAAAGTGGGAAAAATAATCAGTCAAACGATTTAGCAATATACCCTATTTCATAAACCATCTCCAATATGGAAAGATCTCTATATTTTATAACAGAGGAATTAGTCTTTCACTTCTCTACCATGTATCTCTAAAAGAGTCCAATTAAGAGAATTTATCCAATGAATGATGCACTAACAATAATCTTCCTCTGTTCTAGATTCAGTTCGGACTTTAGGTCTTATAGCAGGAATATGTGCTGTTGGTGTTATTCTGGTGGCTGCAGCTGTTATTGGTGTGATTTACTGTCGTGACAAGAGCTCTAAAAAGGGCAAGTATTATAGTGAGAGGAAAACATCATCTTCATTAAGCAAAATTAGTATTTAATTGTCTGTGATTTTTTATCTTTTTAACAGAAGACATGAAGAAAAACAAGTCTGAGCATCTGTTGACAGTCCAAGTATGAGGTAAGATATTGTACTACTGTAGCATGTATAAAATATACAGTATGCAAATGACATGTTAGAATTTTCACCAAAAAATGTTTAAGACAATTATATATAGGACCCTGGAGCAAAAAAACAATACATTGCATGGCTCAAAATGATAAATTTTCCCTTTATGCCCAAAAATCATTAGGATATTAAATAAAGATCATGTTCCATGAAGATATTTTGTAAATTTTCTATTGTAAACAATTTTCAAAAACGTATAATCATTAGTAGTTATACATTGCTAAGGACAACTTTAAAGGCGATCTTCTCAATATTCTGATTTTAATTTTAATTTTTTTTTTTTTTTTTGTTTTTTTTTTTTTTGCACCCTCAGATTCCAGATTTTCAAATAGTTGCATTTCAATCAAATATTGTCCTATTCTAACAAATCATTCATCAATGAAAAGTTTATTTATATTTCTTATTTATATATCTTATGACTGGTTTTGTGGTCCAGGGTCACATGTATCTTTTGCTTAGGGTGCCAGTAGAAGATATAATTTCCAAACATTCTTTTTGCCATTAATCGTAATCTTCCAGTGAGATTTCTATATTAACAAAGATTGTGACAACAGATGTTATAATGCAAACAGAGATCTGATATCACCATCATCCAGTCAGCCTGGGATTACATGAAGAGACAGAAAAACTCAGACAGAGTAAATGCATGGCATCTTCAAAATGCTTGGAGAAATCTTTAGTATCTGTACATTAACTGTATTTTTATATTTCCATTGACTGAACAGAAATGGAAACAAAACCTTTCAACTCAGTCTTATTAACCTATTATTGATGACAGACGTGCTGAGATTCTATAACTGTAAACATGGTTAATTTCTCTCTCTTTACCTTCTGATTCATTGTTTTCTTATAGAAGGGATGGTCCCCCAAATGGTTCAGGTCATGCTTAGAAGGGAAGGTTTACAATCTGAACACTGGCAACCATATATCTGAGTGGACATCTGAGGGTTAAAACAGGACTAAAGGCACATTTGACTGTATTTCTCCTTTAAAACTGCTCTCCGCTGGACACAGTGGTACTGGAGGCAACACATTCTGATATGTTGCCATTAAAGCAAAGGGATACACAACCTGAAACAGAAGAGAACACAGAAACATACGTCCCAAGCCCTAATTATATTTTAAAAGTCAAAACAAATGAGTGTAAAAAAAATGATAGTTACCACAGTGCTTATGTATTATATATTAAGTAATGCAATTTTATAGGCAGTCTACTGTAATGTTAGGAAAAGTAATATTGTAATATAGCAATTCATAGCATCAATTTCTTCATGCAAACAAGGCCGATCAGTGTGTTTCTTTTTTTTTTTTTTTTTTTTTTTTTTTGTGTGTTACAGCTGATCTAGAACTACATGTAAGTCCATCTATTCTGTCACTCAAACAAACTTTGTACTGGACAGATATTTTATATACATGTAACGTCATGCATGTTGCTAGTTGATCCCACTTTAAAGAAAGAAACAGTATAGATTTTCACTGTGATTATTTTCTTAGTCTACATAAAAACATACTAGCTACCAAGGTGGTATTTCATGTAGCCAAGAAAAATAACCACGGCAAATAACTAAGGTGAATAAAGTTGTACTCATACTTCACAACAGTATGTATTTTAGAATGAACACTAGAAGAACAAACCAGGTTTGCAATCCAAGTGTCTGAAAATATGCATCTCTTGTCAGGACTGCACGAGGGAGCTTAATCAAAGGGACATTCCATATACTTGTCATAAGAGCTTCTTCTTCTTTCTTCATTTTAAACGGTGGATCAAAAACTAAATAATGCATGCATTACTGCGACCTGCTGTTAGCCAGGACCAATGACATCCTATTTCCGTGCTATAGTCCTGTGTTCAAGTCCTCCTGGGGATTCTATAGTCTTTGGTTTGACAGAGTCTTAATTATTTAAAATACATATAATACATTTGAATTTGACAAAAAAACAATCTAATAATTTGATGCAAAAATAAATGGACAACATTTTGTGTGTGTGGATCTATAAGTAAATAGTACTAACATTGAAATAAATGAAATATCCACTTTTAAGTTTAATTATAATGTGGCATGCAAAATAGAAGATAGAACAACATACCAAAGGGATATAATCTCAGGTGTGTGATGCTGAACCCTTAGATTAAATTCTAGTTTCGTTGTTGTTGTTATTTTGTTTGTTTGTTTGGTTGTTGTTTGTATTTTTTTTTTGTATTGTTTGCACTGTTCATGAACTGATGTTTTATGTTGCAATAATAACTTGCCCAGTCTTCATTAAGGGCAAACTGAATTTTAGTAGTAGGTAAAAAACAATGCTTAATATAAAATATCTTATCCATATTGTTTTAAAAAAGTTTGATTTTTTTTTTTTTTTAGATCTTTGTGTCAGTTGATTCTGTGATGTACTGAAATATAATTACAAGCACTTCATACATTTCACAATGCTTTTTATCGACAATTACATGACATTTATATGCAAAGAGTCAGTATTTGCAGTATTGGCCCTTCCTTTTTCAGGACCTCTGCAATTCGACTGGGCATGCTCTCAATCAACTTTCTGGGCCAAACCGACTGATAGCAACCCATTCTTTCATAATAACTTCTTGGAGTTTGTCAGAATAGTGGGTTTTTGTTTGTCCACCCGCCTTTTGAGGATTGACAACAAGTTCTCAATGGGAATTAAGATCTGGGGAGTTTTCCAGGCCATGGACCCAAAATTTCAACATTCTGGTCCCCGAGCCACTTAGTTATCACTTTTGTCTTATGGCATGGTGCTCCATCGTGCTGGAAAATGCATTTTTCTTCACCCAAACGGTTGTTGGATTGTTGGAAGAGAAGTTGCTGTTGGAGGGTGTTTTGGTACCATTCTTTATTCATGGCTGTGTTTTGGGGAGAATTGTGAGTGAGCCCACTCCCTTGGATGAGAAGCAACCCCACACATGAATGGTGTCAGGATGCTTTACTGTTGGCATGACACAGGACTGATGGTAGACGCTCACCTTTTCTCCCTCCGGACAAGCCTTTTTTCCAGATGCCCCAAACAATCGGAAATCGAAAGGGCTTCATCGGAGAATTGGACTTTGCCCCAGTCCTCAGCAGTCCATTCACTATACTTTCTGCAGAAGATCAATCTTTCCCTGATGTTTTTTTTTGGAGAGAAGTGGCTTCTTTGCTGCCCTTCTTGACACCAGGCCATCTTCCAAAAGTCTTCGCCTCACTGTGCGTGCAGATGCGCTCACACCTGCCTGCTGCCATTCCTGAGCAAGCTCTGCACTGGTGGCACCAGACACCCGCAGCTGAATCCTCTTTAGGAGACGATCCTGGCGCTTGCTGGACTTTCTTGGATGCCCTGAAGCCTTCTTTACAAGAATTGAACCTCTTTCCTTGAAGTTCTTGATGAACCTATAAATTGCTGATTTAGGTGCAATCTTAGTAGCCACAATATCCTTGCCTGTGAAGCCATTTTTAATGCAACGCAATGATGGCTGCACGCGTTTCTTTGCAGGTCACCATGGTTAACAATGGCAAAAAGAAACAATGATTTCAAGCATCACCCTCCTTTTAACATGTCAAGTCTGGCCATTCTAACCCAATCAGCCTGACATAATGATCTCCAGCCTTGTGCTCGTCAACATTCTCACCTGAGTTAACAAGATGATTACTGAAATGATCTCAGCAGGGTCCTTTAATGACAGCAATGCAATGCAGTGGCAAGAAAAGTTTTTTGGGATTAAGTTAATTTTCATGGCAAAGAAGTAATATGGAATTCATCTGATGACTCTTCATAACATTCTGGGAGTATTATGCAAATTGCTATTATAAAAACTTAAGCAGCAACTTTTCCAATTTCCAATATTTTATGTAATTCTCAAAACTTTTTGGCCACGACTGTATATATATATACAGGTACAGGTCTAAAGTTTGGAAACATTACCTATTTTTAATGTTTTTGAAAGAAGTTTCTTCTGCTCATCAAGCCTGCATTTATTTGATCGAAAATACAGAAAAAAAATGTAATATTGTGATATATTATTACAATTTAAAATAATTGTTTTAAATTTATTATACTTTATATATCATTTATTTCTGTGATGCAAAGCTGAAATTTTTAGGATCATTATCACATGATCTTTAGAAATCATTCTAATATGATGATTCATTATCAAAGTTGGAAACAGTTCTGCTGCTTAATATTTTTTCAGAACAACGTGATACTTTTTTAGGATACTTTGATGAATAAAAAGTAAAAAAAAAAAAAAAAAAAAAAAAAAAAGAGCTATGTTTTTTAAAATATAAATTTTTTGTAATAATAATATACACTACTGGTCAGTAATTTGGGGTCGTAATTTTTTTCTTTCTCTTTTTTAAAAAAAAATCAATACTTTTATTCAGCAAGGATGTGTTACTTGATAAAAAGTGATAGTAAGAAAATATATTATTAGAATCTATATTATTAGATTTTTATTTTTATTTTGAATAAATGCAGTTCTTTTTTAACCTTTTATTCATCAAATATATTAGACGCAGAACTGTTTCCAACACTCATAATAAATCAGAATAGTAGAATGATTTCTAAATGATCATGTGATAGACTGGATGTTACATGTGACACTGAAGGCTGGAGTAATGATGCTGAAAATTCAGCTTTGCATCACAGGAATATATATATTTTTTTAAGTATAATTCCAAATAGAAAACTATTATTTTAAGTGTGTATAATATTTTACAATATTACTGTTTTTTGCTGTAGTTTTTGATCAAATAAATGCAGGCTGCCCTTGATGAGCAGAAGAGACTTCTTTCAAAAACATTAAAAATAAGAGATGTTTCCAAACTTTTGACCTGTACTGTATATATATATTCTATATCGTATATATATCACCAGCAGGGTGGAGTATTGTAATGGCCCCCTCATACCTGCCTTTCTAAAAAGCCCATTAGAAGCGGAATGCATGAAATATAATTGAGCATCCGTATTGAGTTCACCTTATTTTCTGAGATATTCTGTGTTGGACACACACTATATTGTACTTTCTGTGTCTTTATTTTTAAATTATCTGCTTTAATGTGGTGAATGTCGACATGTATTTAATTACAGAAAAAATAGTTTTACTGTTTCACTGTTGTTCTTAACATGTCCACAGGGAGGAGCTATGTAACAAGCTGTGAAGTCATCACTAGCGTTTCAAAAAATACCATCCTTCTAAAATTGGACAGGCCTATATGAATTGGAATATTTATGAAGAAAGACTCTTTTATATTTATTATTATTTATTTATATACATATTTATTTTATTTTTTCTCACATAGTGTGTATTAAATTTTCCACATAAAATAAAAAAACTAAAAACTTGAGAAATCCATTTACATCCACAAATTATTTTGTTTAATAACTATATCTGAATTCAAATCCTTTTCATATCATCTATTTTCCTCTTTACAGATCAAAATTCCAAGATGCATCACAATATTTGTTGATATCTGTTTCTTGTCTCCTTATCTTGTGAGATCTGAGTGTCATAAATCAGGAAACAGCAGCCACGCCCACCAGAGCAGAGACGACCAATCGAAGAATCGATCACAGTAGGACGCACAACAGTGGATGTGGAAGTGTTCTGTCAGAAGAAAATCAAAAATCAACAATAAAGCAAAAATTGTGAATATCAATGCTACAAAAAACAATTTATGTTGTCCAGACTCAAAAAATAAGTATACTTCAGGTTTACATATTTAATGGCGACATTCCAGAAAGGAGGTTCAACAAAACTCTGAGTTTCCAACAAAACCCGCTTTCTGGAATACACCCCAGGTGTTTGTTTCAAAAAAAGCTTTCTTTCTGGAATACACCCCAGGATGCAGTTAAGTGCTCACAGAAGAGAAAAGTTTATATTTACATTTTTTGAACGAATCTTTAATGGGATTGGGAAAAACGAGTCGTCTCGGGGGAGTGTTCGTTCGTTCAGTCACGCATGCGCAAAAATTCTTTAGATTCTGTACTGGAATTAGTCTAGTAGTTCAACTGTTTCAGTCAATGCAGTCTGAGCCGGTGTCATGAGAAATCAAGTCCCCCCGAGAAATTTAGTCCCCTTATTGCGATTTTGCAGGAATTGCGGATCACTCGGGGTCCTAAGTGGACCCGATTTTGAGGGGGGACTCGATTTCCATGACAACCGGAAAGAGAATTGATTAGTTCATCTCATGAATCTTCTGGTTTTTTCGAGTCGTTCATTCATCACGTGACAGACCCATAAGCATAACCAATGCAGTCTAGAGCCGGAAAGAGACTTAATAATAATAATAACCAACTCTTTATTACCTTTGTTACAACATTCAGTGTATGGAAAATAACCATCATGACAGAAATTCACACATTATATAAACTGTAAAGAAGTAAAAAAGCTACAATTTGAGAGGAGAAATGCAGTAACTGTAAGAGTAAATAATAATTATAATAATGATGATAGGCTAATAATAATGACTATGCACCCGTTGGTAATGAAGCTTGTAAATTAATTTCTCTATCCAATGCTGTCACATCACGTGACAAAAGAACGACGATAGGTTAAAGCCTTTTTATACAGTCTTTTTTTTTATTAAACAATACAAAACATAAAACATTAAGGCAGTACACTTAAAATCATAAAGACAAAAAAAATAATAAAAAATAATATACACACAGATTGTGTTGCCAGGGTAACTCCTTTTATACAGTCTATGAAGCTTATGGGGCTGTCACATGATGAAAGAATGACTCAAACCTGAAGACTTGTCAGATAAGAGGTGGAACGAGAAACAACAAGAGACAAGCAGAAACAAGTATCAAGTGTCAAGAGTTGTCTGGTAAACATGGCCAGTTCCCTCTTAGATGGTGTAATCATCTTTCCACACTGAGTTTTTTTTTTTTTTTTTTCTTGGAGGCGGTTTAAAATAGACAAGTTTTTCCAGGTGAAGATGAGTGATGGCATGTATGACATCATTATCACCTCTTAATGTGTAGTTGCTGCATTTTGCTTTTGGACAGCAACACTGAAATGCTACTAAACACAAAATAAAAACATTTGTTAGCAGCGTTGCTACTTTTAATTTGTTACTCCCAAGACTGTTGAAAACTAAAGAAACTCTGAACATCAGCATGATAAATAAACATTACAACAGTAAATCACAGATTGCATTTCTTCTTAAAATGACTCCTTGACATTGACAGGAATTGTAATCAGGCGCTAAAAATAAAAGGTTTGTTG
The DNA here is from genome assembly GCF_018340385.1 of Cyprinus carpio. Classification (NCBI taxonomy): domain Eukaryota; kingdom Metazoa; phylum Chordata; class Actinopteri; order Cypriniformes; family Cyprinidae; genus Cyprinus; species Cyprinus carpio. The sequence goes on along the minus strand of NC_056593.1, from coordinate 11,918,879 downwards.
ACACACCTTTTTGTCATATACAGGATATGACAAAAAGGTGTGATGTCAAGAATGCTTCTCAGAAATGTAGCTCTCTTACTGGAGCTGCAACTGAAACTAACACTGCTGATCAGGCATGTCATGGAGAGATATGCATATGCATATACGTATCAATTTTTTATATTTTACATTACACTGCAGAAAATTTTCACATTTTGCATTCACACAGCAATATCAATGTCAAAGTTTTTAGACATTGATATTGCTATGTGAATTGAATCTCTTTTTTTATTTTTCAGACTTTGTGTGAACAGGTATGGAAAAAGCCCTAAACCCCACGCTATTCACACAGCACACAACTAACACCTTAGACACACACACACACACACACACACACTGACAGCAGTCCAGCAGCATATATTCTCATGAAGAAGCCGTTTAATACGCCCAACAGCTTTGACCATAATGTTTATATAGCTGTAAAGAAATCCGAGCACAGCAGGTTTCAATCTGACTCAAAAATCTGAGCTGATGTGGGCCAGAGCTGCCAGGGGCCTCCAAAGAGGGTCTGACAACTCTGTACATAGCAGTACACTGACCACTACTAAATGGCGTGTTTCCTCGTTGCTTTAGCCAGATTAGCTCTAGGTGTGTTCATCTTCAGAAGCATTTAACCGAAAGGTGGATTTGCCTCCTTCAGTTGGGAGAGGAATTAAAAAACAGAGACCTGACGTCGAACACTTTCTGTTTCCTGTACTGAAGTTAGCGTGTTTTTTGCGTGGGCTACTTTACCACATTAAGTGGATTATGCAATGTGTGTCAAATACACAGATGTTTTTCTTGTAGCAACAGAAACACTTTTCAGTCAATATTCCTGTTTAATGCAGTGTCTGTATGATCAAGTATAAAGTTCAATACTATTTAAATACCAGTAAGGTGCGTCTATAAAATGTTTTATTTTGATAGTCATGGCACGATATTACATTAAGATTAGGCTACAAGAAAAGACTTTTTACTGTTATAAAAACACAGATTTGTGAGCATTAGTAGAACTGAATCTGTATGCAACAAAAGAAGCATATCCGAATTCACAGTACTCGGAAAATATTTAATTGCATCCGAAGTTTACAACAGATCCAAAACTTCTGCGTGCAAGCCTGTCATTTATTGGAAATCGTGGAAAAGTGCATGGTTTTAGTCACTGCCGGTGTGAACAGGACTTTAGATACTACATGTAGTGATTGTCAACAATCCCAATACTCATTTATAATTTTTAAAGAACTTGCTTGTCAGGTCTGGTACTTAGAAAAAATATGTTATCTTCTCATGGCAATTGGTGCATACTCTACTTGAGCTTCCTCTTTTACATTCTGTAAAAAAAAAAAAAAAATACAATAATAATATTAAAATACATATATTTATAAAAACTCTGATGATACATTGGAGATTCAGTGTGAATTTTGTTTTTTCTTGTAACAGTGATCAGTGATCAGGTTGAGAAGTGGCCTACCATAAATGGTCTCTACAATCTACCTAAGCTAATAATGCTTTTGGGAATGCAGCCAAGGACCAGTATGTACAGTATGCAAAATATAGAGGTGCAACATCTTGTTGACTGGAGCAGTCGTCTTAAGAAGGACAACTTTGTACATCATCTGCCCCTAAAAGGTGCATACTATGAAGCTTTTAGTGGTAAATAAGGTACATAGGTTCCATTTTAAGGCTGTTGCACCTGAGAGTGAATACATTAAGTTGTTGAGTAAAAATCTGAACAGTGATATCATCAGCTGAAACAGGAAATCTTACTGTTTTATGCGCTTGACTTCTGTGAATGTTGGCTCAATGTAAATGATCTCTTCAGGAGTCTGAAACTGTTGAAAAATAATAATAGATGCATTAAACACAACAGCAACTACTCCATCTTAAATAGATTCTGGTTCTTCATAACATATGTGTTGTTTATCACAGGGCTGTCAAGTTAGTTACTGTATCTTTAAATTACTGCAGAAGTGCATTTCTGTCTTTGTATTTCCAGTATTTTTTAATGCAATTTGAGAAATGCAGAATCTGTTTTTCTGAGCTAGACGAGTGTAGAGCATTGCCAAATGTCATTTTATAGATAACAGCCAAACAACTTGCCTTTTTGATCGGTTTTTCTACACTTCCTACGCATGAGAAATATCCCGAATGCAGCCACAATCAATAGAGATCCAGCAACAGCAGCAACAGAGATCAGCACTATGAGAGATCCAGAGCCTGTAATGATAGAGAGACACAATCATTAGTGTGGGTGAAAGTGTCAGTCTGAACGATAATTGAAAATCCACCGCCTGGTTTATTTAGGCACTACCTCTGAGTCCAAGTACAATGAAAGCTTTAAGTAAAATGTCACGTGTTGTCAACTCGGAATTATGGTAATTACAACATGGCATGAATACAACATAATATCAAATGCTACATGTTCCCTATGTCTTGTTACTTCCTGTCTCGGGAGCCATGTTTGTAGTTCTTTGTAGTTTTCTCAGGTGATTCTCTCCCCAGGTGTGCCTCATTTGTGTTTCCCCATTGTTTTTTTTTTTTTATAATAACCTCTTACATTTAGATCTTGCAATTTAGTCTCTTTGCCTGCCTTCTCGTTTACCCCACCTTTATTACAGAGTCACATTTACCATACACATTTGCATGGTCAAATTTGGTTCACAGGTAAAGTCAGAGAAAGTGGGATTGAATGTACTGAAAAACTGTGTGTGGAAGCCTGTTTTGGCCTGTAGATTAATACCATTTAGTTCTGACTCATAACTACTTTCTAAGCAGCCGTTTTTAATGTGTGCATTTTATTTTCATGCAAGTTCAGTTATAAAGAAGTGGCCGAATAGATACAAACACATTATTTGTTAGAGTAGCTGAATGTAGATAGAACAACTGTTGGTTCACTCTACTAATTTGCGTATCAAGTTGCACCAACTTGACTGTAATTCACCCTCTAAATTTCTTTGTGTAAGGGCAAACTGTCCAATCCTTTCAGCACATGATCAGTAGACTGAGATCAGTGAATAAATGCTAATATCACCATTGTATATTAATATCCCGTGTGACAGAGTTGAGTGATGTCCAGATGGTGAGTCTGGTTGCTTGATGGGATTGTTGAGCACACAGCTGTAGGTGTTTGTTATCCTGATATTCCACCTCCAGAGGTTAGAGAGAGACTGATGCTGAGATCAGACACACTGATGCTGGACAATAAACTGTTTTCCTTTGTACCAGGAGAGAGTCACTGACTACATTCACCACTGAACACACCAATGAACCAATATGATGATGATGATGATGATGAAGAACATTGTGAAGAGTTACTGCTGATGACAGGAACCAGACAGACGAGCTGAGGAAGATCAGTAAAATCGGATTAAATTATATTATTAGTAAATAAGAGGGCTGTTTTTGTGATTGTGATTAGATTTTTTATTTTTATTTTTTTATTTTTATTTGAGAAGCCTGAAAAGTCAAACATAAATGTGTCTCTCAAGATATATATTAATTTCAAGATTAAAAATTAACTAGGATATATTTTAAATTATAGCAATTTAAAAAATTTTAAAACTCCCATTAAACAGTGAGACTGAAATTCTTGATCACACTGTTGATTTTAATTTGATAAACTCCAGCGTGTTCAGTTGTGATGTCTGTGATGGTCAGAGGATCCAGTTTGATCATCGCAGCTTCAGGTCTAGGTCTCTGAATCTCCATCAAGAGCATCATCATATACAGTCATGCTGCTCAGTCGGCCAGTACATCGATTTCAGCTATAAAAGTTTGTTATATTCAAACCTCCACTGAATCAGATCATCATCTTCATTCAGTTCAGTAAGACCAGAGTTTAGATTGACTGAATCTCTCTCTATCACTGACACTGGGTTCAGTCCATCTGTATCAACAAACACACGCAAAGAATACAGAGTTTGTCACAGATTTAGGGTTAATAACTTTATGTTGGTTTACTTTAATACACTGTAATTATTTAAAAGCAAAATGAAGAACACAAAAGAGCACCACAGACAAGAAAGAAGCTAAATAAAAGAAGAAATAAATTAACACAAGATTAAAATATGAAAGGTAGGAGAATCTGAGTCTGTCCTTAAATTATTCTGAGATGATAGATTCGAATCCAAACCAGATTTTTAATACTGGTTCGATTTCAGAATATCTGAAAATAATAGCGAATGTATATCCATCTTATTCGACTAAAGCATGAGCTAAATCAGTAAAAACATTCATATATATAAATTTATTAAAACATGTACATTTATTACTTACCAAGCGTTTTGCACAAACACATGCAGAACAAAATAACAACATAAACCATTTTCTTTCAGCACAGTATGATTATAAATGCTGAAAAAACAGACTGCTAGAAGAGAGATAACAAACTAGTGTGTGAATCCTCCCCCAACAGGATCTGACCACCCTCCACATAAAGCGCTGTGACCACAGAGGCTTATTGACACATTAGCCACAAAACACTGCTCTTTACTAACAGGAAACTTTAACATAGTTATAAACATAAGTGGGTCACAAATCGGATGTATCTTTTTTTCCACAAATAGGGTACAATGTATATTTTGTGAATGTGCAGGAATTTTCTGCATTGATATTACACAGGTTTTACCTGTATTTTTAATGATTCATTGCACTGTGTTCTGTTTAAGGTTAAAAATAAACGTCCTTAAACTTAAGAGTTCATGAATGATGCATGAAGGGTATAGCTTATGAATCCTGCCGTTTCCCCAGAATTAGTGAGGGATTCATCACTGCATTTCAACTGAAATTGTGCTTTTGTAAGGCAATGAGTAACGCCTGTTTCACACATACTCCGTCTGCAGTGTGGTTTTGGTTTGGTTTTTTTTTTAGGAACCATTTTTGCGCTGTGGAGGTGTGGTGTTATTTTTTGTGTAGAGTCTATTTTTGCTGTGCTGCACGCGCTGAATTATAGTGTGAGAGCATTGTTTGCGCTAAAAATGAACATGGATTGACACGGGAAATGCAGTAATTTCACAATAAATTGATACAATTAAAGTCTACTGTGTTTCAAAGTCACACACGTGGCTTTTTGGCTATTTTAAAAACAAGACAAAAGGGCACTTTAAGATAAACAAGGCAACAATATATGCACTTTTATGGAGGCAGAAAAACAAAGTTCTTTAAGACCCTTGGGATTGCTTGTAATAAAGATTTAAATGCAAAAGAATCAAGAGTCGACTGTTTCTGTCAGTGGTGAGTTTTAATTTTAAATGTTTGTGATAGCCTAACAAGAAAAGTAGGCTAAATGTTATGTTTAAATGCCGCCTGCTTGAGCAACTTATTATACAAACCTAAGTCAAATGCATAAGTAATACCTTGTTTATATTTGAGTTTAAACTAATGTCTATGACAGATTGTTACTGTATCTGTGATAGAGTATCACAATGCTGAAAAAGCTTTTTTATTTTTCGTTTTTTTTTTTTTTTTTATTTTTACATGATTTTAAATCAAAATAAAGGACAAATGTTATGTTTATGGCCTAAACAGCCGCGGATCAGTAGCGGACTGCAAACGCGTCTTGCGTGAAAGCACAGTCCGTGCTGCTTCTGCACCGTATACGTAACGCAAACGGACTGCACACGCACTGCAGACGGAGTATGTGTGAAACAGGCAGAAATGTATGTAGGAGTACACTATATACTATGTTTGTTTGTTTGTTGGGTTTTGGATCAGTGTGATTATTCTTAATATTGTTCGAGTGATGCGTGTGAGCCATGCACTACCAAAACTATTCATTCATGCTTTTCAGGTTTGATGTTGGGAAATATGTGAGATATGTTATAGTGTTTTGTGTATTTTTTCCCGAGGTGTTTGAAAAGTGTGTGAAGCAAGTCTAGTGGTATTAATCGGGCCATGCCTTGATTTTATGAGTCTGCATTAGTTCATGTGATAATACGCATGTTGTTTATGGAGAATGTAGCGGAGATATTGTTCTAATCATTTCCTACTGAATTATAGAATGGTGTTTGTATGTTTAAAGTTTGACACATGTTGAATTTTAAATTAATCAGAATAAATCGAATGTGCAACCCCTTTGTAAATGTTTCGTTGCACACACTGGGAAGGGTTACAGTTTGTATGGAGTGGAGATTAAGTTTGTTTCTGTAGCCTACAATTGTGTGAATAACTAAGACTACTGCTGGTTTCACTTTGTCTAAACTGCTTGATTCAGTGAATCACGGTTTTTTTTTTTTTTCTTTTAAGGAAAAGCACAGTGTTGCGCTTAATCAATGAGTTACATTCCCGTTCTTTTATTCAAAGGGACTTCCAATGAATCTCAGCTGGGCTTGGTATCACGCAGATTTTACTTTCTCTTTCATTCTTAGCTAGAATCGCGAACAAATATGCGTGTATTTTTATTTTTGACAACACAAAATAACGATTATTGTCATTTTATCTGGATAAATAGGTCATGTTTTTTATTATCCTAAGTTTATTTATATTACACACTGGATATCAAGTTCTCGCGGGGGCGTTTTGAGGAAAAGAAAGCCATAATTATCCTAAAGTAGAGCAACACTATTGGAATTAATTCTAACAGGCTCAGCTGTTGACAATGATGGGATGCTGTTTTGTGCTCACTCTGTTCGGTTTGCTCATTCTTGGTAAGACATTTATTACATTTGTAACTTAAAACGTTTTCAGCGATGGAAAATGAAATTTCACTTCAGTATTATCTTGTATGTATTGTATTTAGTCCCAATTTTAGTATATTTTAGAAATAAAAGTGCCACGATTTGCCTTGTTCTAGGTGTGTTTGGACCGTTTGTTATTTTATTGTATTTTATTTTATTTAGTTCTTTCCTGTTCCGGACTGTAGGCGGAAAGTGCCTGATCGCTTTATTCATATCACACCTACATCTCTCATTCTTACAAAACTGGTTTAAACATGTAGGCTAGAGAGAATGTAAAAAAAAAAAAAAAAAAAAAAACCGTTTCTGTGTTGTTCTGGTTCTGTATACTCTAATTGTACTCTGTGCTCATTGATGCATTTACTTTTTTAAAATATAAAACTCTGCATGAGGAGAGTATGTAAAAATTATAGATTTTTCATCTCTACCAATATTGAAATATCTAAGGCTGTAAATATTTCTCTACCTCAAGAAATCGTTTCATTTTCTAGATTTCTCCAGAAAAAAAAATAAAATAAAAATAAAATATATATATATATATATATAATATATATATATATATATCTATTATATATATATATATATAATATATATATGTTTTAAAGAAAAAATAAACTTAAATAATAATTAATACTAAATCTTTAAAATTATTCCATGAGGGAAACCCTTAAATTTTTTTATAATATGTCCCGCCAGAACCTTTCTGCTACGATCTGTGACTCTAAACAACATTGTCCTTGATGAACAGCTGTCAGGATTGGACAGTCTTTGTGTTTTGCTCCCCGTGACCCCTCATGTGCCCTTATTTGGTCGTTCCTGAGCCTGTTCCTGTCCACATTGTCTCTTAATTAGTCATTCTGTTCACCGGTGTGCCTCCCAATTATCAGGTGTAAGTTTAAGCCCCGGTCTGTTCAGGCAGTGTTTGTCAGGTCTACCAGTTGTGTACGTGCGTCTTCCTTCCCTTCCAAGTGTGGATTGTCCCTGTGTTGAATTTAATAAATGACAGTTTTGTTTATCCATCGCTCCTTTGCTCCTTCTGGCAGCATATCGTGACAATCACAGACCCACAGGCTTGGTTTTGTATTTTTTGTGGGGGGATTTCCATTCTATTGTTTTTATATTTCCTATCCCAAAGCCCCTAACCCTGCCTTACCGTCCTTTCCTTTTCGTTTTTAGATTTAATTCAACATTATTGAGTTATTGTTTATTTGTGTTTCCAGGTGTTTTTGGTGATGATGTGGTGACAGTGATGGAGGGAGATTCAGGTCCACTCTACACACTGATATCCACTAAAAAAGAGCATGACAAGGTGCTGTGGTATTTTGAAGACACTCGCATAGCTCTGATCAATGGACGTCCCAATACGAGCTGCTTATATGATGGTGAAGGCGGGAGATTCAGAGACAGACTGAAGGTGGACTATGAGACTGGATCTCTGACCATCACTGACATCAGATCTGAACACACTGGACGTTATGAAGCCAGAGATCATCAGAAGCGAGAGTTCAGGAAAAAGGCAAAGCTTAACAGAAAACCGCAAGTGCGACAGCACAAAAACACCAAAAAAAAATCAGCATCACGCATGATGACACCATAAAAACTTTCAGTATGATCGTGACTGGTGAGTTACTCAATGTAATTTACCCTTAGTTTTTTTTTTATTCATTTTTTTTTTTTTTTTTTTTAAGGACTTTAAATATTAGAAAATGAATCTGTGGTTTTTCTATTATAATAAAATAGTAGGGATAATTATAACAGAATTCTGAACATAAAACTGCATTTCTGATTAAATATGTCATTACTGAAATCCTGTGATCTTGCATAACACAAGAGGATAAGATATGGATGGATGGAGGGCTGTTATTAAAGTTATAATTTAATAACTGGTCTTTTAAGAACCTTGTAATGACGACCTTACATACTATATAATGTATCACTGAAGTTTCTTTCAAGTCCTATGAAATTAAATTAGATGATTCTTATTTTTTAAGGGAATATTGCAGTAAGTGATTTTATCCTTGCAGAACTACCAAAAGGCAATAATTTTTTAACATCATTGTGTTTTATTTGTATTTCTTCATATCTTTATTCATTTGTGTCTTCCAGCTGCTCTGTTCTGATCAAGTCAGGACTGAAGAGCCCCGTGTGGAGAAGAGAGTCTTGAGTATATTTTCACCCTTCCTTTTTTTTCTTGCATATAATGTACTAGAGTATATATATAAATGCATTGTTCTTAATGAGAACTTGACTTTATAGTTCACTTAAAATGCTGTTTTTGCTGTTGTTTAAATATGAATGTTCATTTGAATAATGAGTGATCTATGATGAATAATATGAGTAATGTTTGTCAAACTTAACACCTGCTACTTATAATAAAGATGTCAAAAAAAAATAATTTGCACTGTTTACCAACTGTATTCTTTGGGAAGACCATAACATGTTTCCTCCTAAGATTTAATTCAACAAACCATGCATGCATGGTACTAGAAAGGCAAACAGAAAACATGTCGCTGTGGCAAGCAAATGTAAAAGTACATGACAATTTGACATGCAACAATTTTGTATCAAGAGGTCACATACGGAGGAATAAAGCCTTTTGAACATGCAAAAAGTTTCCACAGAGAACTGAATATATATATAGATGAATATGGTATATAAACAACACAGTGAGGATCTTTCACACTCATGACTGTCTCTCTTTCTCACTCCAGGTTCAGGTGTGTCTTCAGCTGCTGTAGCAGGAATATGTGCTGCTGTTCTGCTGCTGGTGACTGCTGTAAGCTGCTGCTGCTGTGATTTACTATCGCCAGAAGATCTCCAAAAATGGTGAGTATTGCATGCTGATATTGAGTGAGAGGAGAACATCATGTGCTTTATGCAAATTATTATTTAGCTCTCTGGAATACTTGACTCTGATTGGTCAGTTGTGACATTCCAAATGTTTCCTGATAATAAATCATAATTTAATAATTGTGTTTAGGTGTGATTGTTTTTTTTTTTTTTTTTTTCACAGCAGAAAGGGAGAAAAACATGTATAAAGGATTGCCCACAGATGAGGTAAGATACTGTACATCACACTAAGATCTGTGTTTGATTTTACCTGCACAGACAAATCATCCTAATTGCAAATAAAGCTTTTTCAACTGAATCTAATTCACTGATAGATGACAGATGTGCTGACTGGGTCTGATTGTGACTGCAAACAGCACTGTTTGTCTCTCTAACTTTACCTTCTGTGATTTCATTGTTTTCTTACAGACAACCCCAAAAGTGTGATTATAAAATGAGAAAAAAATGCTGCAGAAACAATCTTCACTGCGACTTTGAAAAATTTTAGCATGGATGCAAATTTAGAAGAACGTATCATTCTGGGTTTTGTTTAACTTGAGAAGACACTAATTGCAACACTGGAAAACACTAATTGTTAGGCCGTATGAGTGAGTTTTCTTTTTGGTGAAAACAACTTATTCATTTATAATCATGTAATCATTTAATCATGGTTATGTCATTGTTTTTCGGGCTCTTACTGTGATTTCTATTGTTTTATCTTCCAATCGCATGGTTTCCATGGGGGATTTGTTTTCAAGAGTAGGACATTGGTAGGGCTTTGGTTATAACGTTGCTTGTAAAATTTTGTGCTGGTCAGAGGAGGAAGTAGGGATGAAGTACAGGCGAAGTCTGGGCATTGAAAATGTGTGCAATTACAATTAGTTATTATGCCATCTGTTAACTGTGACACTAGCAGTAAAATGAGTTCATTTAGCAAATGTTTTTAAACAAATGTAGCAGATGAGCATCATAAGCACTTTATGACAATAATTATTAAAATAAGATGAAGGACAGATACTGTTGCTTACAGGTAGGGCTGTTGCAATAACCGCAATATGTAATACCGCGCTATTGACGAACAAACCGCAGCGGTATGCAAACCGTGGTTTCTGCGTGTTTTCTTTTTTCATGTATGCTCATCTTGTTTTATACTTTGTGCATGTCTACTGAATATTCAATATGTTAGTAATAATAACATAATGTGTACCATGCTGATTTATTCAGATGCTCTGTATAATTGCACTTGACTATAAACCAGACAGCGAATGAGAGAGAGCATGTGCGATAACTTGCAATTCATATATGTTTGTGAAAATAGGTTGTCAATGTCCAAGGAAAGCAAAATCTCTGTCTTAGCATCGATGCAGTCTTCTAAAGTGATGCCCAAAGTTAAAAATGATTTCAACAGCGCGTTTTAATGCATCTCTCTTTGCATGAATCTGTGTTTTGAATAGGTGAACGGTTTTAAAGACTCACTCAAACACAGTCCCTTGCCGCCACCTTGTGGAACAACAATGTAACTGCATGGACTGACAGCCAGTCTAGAAAGCTGCACAGGTGGAAATATCAATAAAAGTCTAGTCAGATTCGAAGATCAGAAGTAATTGTTATACATATTGGCTAGCAATAGCCCTAACAATCTTATTGTCCATGTTTATGTTCTTTTAGGTGGGACCGTTATTTTTGTCATTCTCTTTTGTTCACTTCACTTCTTGTTTAAACACTATTTGGTTACGGTTTCACTGGTTTCTGAATATGATTTCATTATATTGTAACACATACACTCACACTTATAATATATGGTGATAATTCTGCATATCACGCTATTTGAGACACTCAAAATTACTGCAAGGTAAAATCATTCACTGCGACAACCCTATTTACAGCTCAACAGAACAGATTAAAGTTTTGGAGGAGGGAAATCATTTTTAGAAATCCGGATGATGCAGCTGTTACTGTTACTTCTATTTATACCTCAGAGGTTGAAATGTAATGTCTGTAATGTTACTCAATATTTGGAAGTCCATTCTGGCATTCCCATTCATTTTCTCCATTGAGAAACTGATTAAATGATTCTGTATAAACCACAGACCTGTAAGCAGCACTGGGGAGATTACTTGCAAAGTGTAGTTACTTATTACAAATTACATGAAGAAAACTGCAGTTTGTAATGTAAGCTTGATTATTTATTTTAGGCAATGTATTCTGACTACTTTAAGATTCATTTTGAATCAACTTGTTAAAAGTCTCAGGGGATTTCAACTAAATATTTTAGGTCGAAGGGGTTTATCTGAAAGAAAAAAAAAAAGTTTTAGGAATTCCTGCATTACTTGAAAGCAGCAATGACAGCAATGAGTGTGAGTAATATGTAATATTATCATAAAAACTGTACTCTGATTATGAGGATTTTAAAATGTAATATAATTACAAGTACAGTTTTTGGAATCTGATTATGTAATCCAGATTACATGAAAAAATTACAAGAAAAATAAATTAGAGAAGCATGGCAAGTTTTGCATCACAGGTTAATTATATGTTCTTTTACAGTATGTACAGTAGGTCTTGTTTTGCTTGTACAAATGTTTTTATTTTCCTCCTTCAAATCAAAAGTTTGTAATGTTGTAGTTCATCTGTATACATATGCTTTCAGGAGAAACATTTTTTTTTTTTTTTTTTTTTTTTTTTTTGACATCATTATGGAGAAAGAAACTGAATGGGACAAATATCTTCCAGAACAAAAATTACTCTGTCACTGTTTGTGTTGTATTATTAAATTTATTTATGCATGAGAAAGATGATAAATGTCTGTGTATAATAAAACAACTATCGTCATCTTCAGATTTCCTGCAGTTTGCTGTCACTGCTGGTTTTATTATTGAATTGTATTTTGGTGTATTTTCATTTCATTAGATATATAATAAATAACTGTATGATTCAATTATCTTGAACTGCTAATTTGTGCATTAAACATTCACTTCTGATAACAGATTGTAATGAAGACACTTGCATTTTCTGTAAAGCTGCTTTAAAATGATGTTTATTGTGGAAAAGCTCTACACAATAAATCTGAACTGAATTGAATTGAAAATAATTCCAAATTCATGTAGCTATAAGTAATTCATTTCACCGTAAGTGATATCACTGTAATTGCCTTAAACCATTCAAAAACTAATATTTTAAACTCTGTTAGTAATGTTAGTTCCACTAACACAACAAAAAAATTATTAACATAAAATTAAACACCACTCAAATACTCTGTGTATCTAAAAAAAATGAATTACTTAATAAATAATTAAGCCTACATCACAAACTAACTTACTTCCAGCCACAGACTTACATGAAATCAGCTGACATAAAAAAGAAGTGAAAGTGAAAATGATGTGACATACTGTAGCCAAGTGTGGTGTCCCATACTGAGTATTTGTGCCACCCATTGTGTCACTCATTCAAGTGCACACACACACACACACACACACACACACACACACAGCAGTGAGAAGTGATCACAACACACGGAGCCACCACACACACTCTCTAACCATTAAGACCCGACTGAAGACGTTAAACCTCTCAAGATCTCAACACAGCATTATTGAGAATAAACAGGTTTAGATGTTAATGTTTTCTTTGAAAATGTTTCATCACAGTTATGATGGGTCAGTGTTTGCTTTTAGTTGCTACGAGAAAATCAGCTATTGTTAATTATGTTTTGATAATGACATAATCATCACATAGTGACCTGATTCACTGATCTCATCCAGAATTTAAATTATGTTTTATTACAAGGTTCGGGAGGAGGAGCGCGTCAGATAATTAGCCTAATCAACACCGGTGGAGCACAATCAAGTAATCAATACCACTAGGATAAATTCCGCTGATTTACCTCTATCTATTGACGGTTTATCAGCATCCCTCCTCCACCCCAACGCCTCCACTTCAAGTTCACTTTACAACTAGACGGGGAAGTGGGGTACTCTAGGTTCGGGCCATTCGCGAGCTCGGAGCCTTACCCCGTACAGCACGCCAAATACGCATTTCATACCTCAGCTAATAATATGGAAGAGTGAACTAGTGAAACTGATTATATAGACGATGTTCTCATTTTTTCATGACTGAGTTTGAATTGTTCTGTTTTCTTCTTTTCCCCTCTTGTAGATCTGATGTCATTGACCAGAAGCACAGCAGCTGCTGCAGCAGCCACGCCCACCAGAACAGTGACGACCAATCGGATCACAGCTTCAACTGTATCACAACAATGGACAGGGACTTCTGGAAAAGCGAGTAGTGATCAAACATAATGGTTATTTTTAAACAAGCAGACTTGAGAGTAATCAATCAATCAATCTTCAAAATCTATTTTTTGTTCTCCCCATAGCGAAAATAATTAAACCTGTTTAGAAAGACGGGAATAAGGCAAATGACGACAGATGCTTTATTATTTCTGCCATCTTAAGTTATTAATATAAAATCAACAAAATAATCCATAATACAAGTATTAGCTCTGCTGAACCTGAACATATGTGACAGAGTTGAGTGATGTCCAGATGTTGAGTCTGGTTGCTGATGGGATTGTTGCGCACACAGCTGTAGGTGTTTTTATCCTGATATTCCACCTCCAGAGGTAGAGAGAGACTGATGCTGAGATCAGACACACTGATGCTGGACAATAAACTGTTTCCTTTGTACCAGGAGAGAGTCACATGACCCACATTCACCACTGAACACAGCAGCTCACATCTGGACGCTGATGATCCTGATGGAGGATTTTGAGGACAGTAACTGGTGATGACAGGAACGGGAAGACGAGCTGGAATCAGGAGATAGATCAGAATTAAGTGTTTACAGCAGCATCAGTCAGTCAGTGTGTGTCTCGTCAGGGGAAGTCATGGCCCTAGAGGTTTAGAGAGTTTGGACTCCTAACCCTAGGGTTGTGGGTTCGAATCTCGGGCCAGCAATACCACAATGAGGTGTCCTTGAGCAAGGCACTGAACCCCCAACTGCTCCCCGGTGTGCTGCAGCATAAATGGCTGCTCACTGCTCCAGGTGTGTGTGTGTGTGAAAGAAGATATTTGAAGATTTGTTGGTAATCAAACACACATTTACTTGGTTCACATTACTTAGTCATTTTTGGGTGAACTATCCCTTTAAGAATCAAATCATACCACTGATGATTGAAGTATAAAGGCATATATATCATTGCTCATTTTTTTAACTTCTGTGAATTTGGTTTTTATTCCAAAACAATGCTGTAGTGGTCTTTACACAATGTAAAAATAGCAGTAGTTTCTTAAAAATATATTATTTACACTAAGTGCAATTTACACTATATAAGAATAGCAGTATTTTCTTTGCAGTAGGCCTAAGTGTAAATATTTGTATAGATGCTGTTTTTACTTAGTGGCAGACTTTTGCTCCTCAGTAAGGTATACATTATAAAATAGTATGCAAGAATATATTCTGTAAAATACTGAGTGTAAATTATTATATTTATTAAAATAATTAAATAGATGCCGCCTTGTTGGGACTAAAAAGTCCTACTTATACCTACCCCTAATCCTAACAGATGAACACTATATAAATAACCGTGTTGACTTGTTTATAGGGGGCAAATTTCCTTTTATTTGTATACATTTGTATTTTTAAATATATAAACAATTTATATTATTTGGAAGTATTTGTCTTTTAGCAGATTTACTAATTGTTATATTTTATTCTTTTTTTTGCTGGTCGGTTATGAACAATAGGTAAAATTGAACTGCTAGCAAAAACTTGAGCTTATTGAAAACTTGAACTTATTTATCTGACAGAAGTAGATCTGCTGTTGTTCCAGTTGTGGTATTGTGGTGTTTTTTTTTTTTCCCCTCGTCTGCTGCTGATGTCATCAGTCAGATGACATTAATGTTCAGGTGACACATTACATGACTACAAATTGCTAAAATAACCACAAAATGTACAGCGTGTATTTTAGGACATACCTTACCTCTGCCATTTGACTAAAAGGCTCCAATGACTAAAATGCTTTTTTGGCCTGAGGCTGTTTTATCTGAGCCCTTTTTGTCTATGATAATTTCACCTAATGTCTATAAGAGGAAACAACAACAATGAATCATACATCGCATGTATTCTTCAAAAAATCACTCACAGACACGGGCAGACAAAAATAAGATGTGTTCTTTATAAAAACAAAGCTGTGATGTCTAGAATAGTTCTTCTTAGAAAGTATCAACTCCTTTTTGCTGGAGCTGAAACTATAGTAGATCTTATCAGCAGGATCACAACATGAGCATGTAAAGCCATGATGCTTGTGCACACAAATGATATTTTCATATTTTACAGTTTGATTTGAGGACCTTTGTTGTCATACATCATAATTGATGGGTTCAGAATTTTAACAATAAAGTTGTTTTGTGTAAAGCAGAAATCAAACTGTGAGCATCATATGGGCAGGAATGGAAAAAACACTCTTCAACCACATGCTAATCACTCATCACTCATACATGTGCAAACTGACCACAGCCCACCAGTAATAGACAATACTCACGCATAAGATGTTTTCCACCAAACAGGCCAAAATTACAATCTCTGATTTATTTTATTGTGAGGAAGCAAAGTGTTTCTTGTTTGTTGTTTAAGAAAACAAAATATGTTTGAGGCTTCAAATGTCAAACATGCACATGCTCCAGTGAGACACAAGATTTAGATAATGTGTTAGAAGTCACAGTATTACAAAACAAAATCTTTTAAGTGGTTCATCTCTGAATGTTCATACTGCAGACGCTTCAAATCATTGCACAATTTGCAACTAAACGGAGTACCGTTACTTCCTCTACAGTTAAAAATAGGGGTGTTATATTAGACAGCAACTTGTCTTTTTGAAAACCATATTTCCTGTGTTACAAAAACAACATTATTCCATTGCTTAGCTGTGAAACATGTTACCTTGTTTCTGATGCAGAAAAGCTAGTTCATGCATTCATGACCTCTAGACTGGACTATTGTAATGCACTGCTAGGTGGTTGTCCTGCATCTTCAATAAACAAGCTACAGCTAATCCAAAATGCAGCGGCTAGAGTCCTTACCAGGTCAAGAAAATATGATCATATTACCCAATTTTACAGTCTCTGCACTGGCTACCTATTAAGTTCTGTATCAGTTACAAATATTATTACTTACTTATAAGGCCCTTAATGGTTTAGCTCCTGCGTACCTAACTAGTCTTCTTACCACGCTACAACCCATCACGCTTCCCAAGGTCACAAAACGCTGGATTTTGATAGTACCTAGGATAGCAAAGTCCACTAAAGGAGGTAGAGCTTTTTTTGCATTTGGCTCCCAAACTCTAGAATAGCCTTCCAGATAATGTTCGGGGTTCAGACACACTTTCTCTGTTTAAATCGAGATTAAAAACACACCTCTTTCGCCAAGCATTCACATAATGCATCTCATAATTTCATAACCTCAGATGATGCTAACCCTGAAAAAACATACAGAACTAACAAATTTTGCTTTTGATTGCATCATATATAATAATTGCTGTTGATAGTGTTCATCGTCTGGTAGATTTTTCCATACATTTCTGCCGTATGCACATAAACTGACAGTCATCACTGATAAGCTACTACTAAATTTTTGTAGAAACTTAAATTTCTGTAAAGTTGCTTAGCAACGATTTGTATCGTAAAAAAGCGCTATACAAATAAAACTTGAATTGAATTGAATTCTGCTGTGTGTCTGCTGTGATTCGGAAGGTTTGGTCATCTACTCATGGCAACAGATACATATGCAACTTCATCCTCTTCCCCATGATGTTCTGCTTTTATTTTCTGTAAAAACACAATATATAATAATAAAAATTCATACTAATTAATAATAAAAAAAATAATATTCATTAAGCTTTATATGGAAGATTATTTTTGGAATCCTGTTTCTGCCATTGAATAAAAAATAAAAATAAGAAAGGTAATGTATGACTTGCATATCTCACAATTCAGAACTTTCTTTTCAGAATTTTTCATTTATAAACTCATAATTGCAGACACAAAAAAAAAAAAATCTTAATTCTAAGATTAAAAGTTGCGATTATTTTTTATTCATTTTTTATCCTGTGGTGGAAATGGCAGTAGTATTAATGTAACAGTTTTATATACTGACAAGAACACACATCTAAATCTGACTCCCCATTGAACCGATGCAAAGACAAAATAGAACACAGTCATAAACGATCTTACCGATTTCTGTGCGTTTTCGTTTGTAGAACGTTGGTTCAGCGTACGTGATCTCGTCTGCACAACAATAACAACAGATACATTAACACAAGCAAACATTATCTTTACTAGATCTGTTTCTTTACCACATGTGTTATTAGAGCTGTCAAAGGTAGATTGGTTTAAAGCATGCAATTTAATGTTTAATGCTGCCATTACAAGGTTTTAAATCCATTAACAAATCAATTCAGCTTGACATTTTAGAGACATTTGTCATTATCATTATTAGAAATAGATTCTTTCCAGATAGTTTATAAATTAATCCCATAGAATTAAGTTTAATATTTTGCATTTTTTTGTATGAAAATTTCATTTTCACATAAGCTTAATAACTGAAATATCACACATCAGTAAAAATTCTCATAGAAATCTTAATTTGAACACCAGTGGAGCTCTGCATCTTTACACAGGTAATATTATATTCATGAAGTCTGTAAGAAGCTGATTTATTATTGAAGTAATGCAGATTTGCATTTTTGTTAGAATTTTTTAGATTGAAAAAAGTGACATTATATAGATATTGTATGCAGTTTGGTATGAGATGGTAATATTCAGAAAAAAATGGCTAGAGGGCAACATCTACAAAAATGATGAGAATAAACCATGATTAATAAATAATAGGGATATCAATTGATTACAATATTTAGAGTACGCATTTAAAGTATTATTTGTTATAATACATGTTACAAAGCTGTTAGGAAACTCTTGCCAACCTCTTTATTTCCTCATAAAAATGCTCTATTATTTCAGGTTTATTATTGAGGTATATTAATATTTTATCAGGTGTAGGATGAGTAGATTTTGAATATCAGAGACACTGAGAGCTACAGGAGGTGAAGGAGACTGTGCTGTACCGTCAAAAGAGAAACAGTGTCAGTCTGATCTATAAAAAAAAAATAAAATAAGGAGCAGGCCAGTTAATAACGATCAGGTCAATAGAAAATGTACCTGCACATGTGTGACAGAGTTGAGTGATGTCCAGATGTTGAGTCTGGTTGCTGATGGGATTGTTGAGCACACAGCTGTAGGTGTTGTTATCCTGATATTCCACCTCCAGAGGTAGAGAGAGACTGATGCTGAGATCAGACACACTGATGCTGGACAATAAACTGTTTTCTTTGTACCAGGAGAGAGTCACATGACTCACATTCAACACTGAACACAGCAGTGAACAATTCTGCTGTGATGATGATGATGATGAAGAACATTGTGAAGAGTCTCTGCTGATGACAGGAACAGGCAGACGAGCTGAAAACATGAGAGAATAAAGAGAAATGAGGATGAATAAAATTCTGCTGCTTACTTTAAGTTCAATGTTTTTAAATAACTATTTAGTGTGTTTGTCATCTCAAACTATAAAATTAAACTTTTCAGTAGGTAAATGATAAAATAAGAATATGAGAAGGGCAGGACAAATGATCTCTCCTCACCATAGACAGAAACACTGAATGTTTTTGATGAGTGTTTCACTCCACTAATATCTAGTTGATAGAGTCCAGCGAGTTCAGTTGTGATGTTTGTGATGGTCAGAGATCCAGTTTGATAGTCCAGCTTCAGTCTGTCCATGAATCTCCCATCAGGAACATCAAATATGCTAAAGAGTCCATCCTCTTTACTGATCTGAGCTATCAGAGACCTTTCAGCTCCAAATCTCCACAGAATGTAATCGTCATGTTTTTTAGTATCATCAGTGCTTAGAGTGACAGAATCTCCCTCCATAACTGACACTGACTCACCAAACACACCTGGAGGGGAAAAAGAAACATATTTTTTGTATGTTTTGTTTATAAAAGCATCACACCAGCTGTTTGTAACCTTGAATTGTGAAATGAAGAACATCAGCAGAAAAAACACATAAGAAAGAGAGAGGGTGTTTTTATTGAGTACAAGTTAAATACAGCATGAAAAGAAACAAGTTTGATTCATTTACTTTTTTCCTAAATGGGAGATTTTTATATTTGAATTTGAAAATACCCTGATATTTGAATACAATTCAGGATTTCTGAGCCTCCGTTAGTTTACATTCTCTTTAGAAATTTCCATTACTTTTCTGTGACTTAAATATAAACTGTTAATAGACATAGACAGTTATGAACGTTTCTATACATTTCAATGACTTTTCTAGGCCTGGAACTCCCAGATTTCTACCCAAATGGAAATCACAAACCAAAACCTGAATTCAAAGTAGATCTCACAAATATATCTCATGAAAGGTCAAATCTGTAGCAGTGGCAGCTTGTTCTGAAACGGATTAAAAATGAAGGCATAATTAAAGATTTTTTTATTTATTGATGATAAGACGCCAGCAGAAAAAGAAGAAAAAAAAAATCTTTTATAACTTACTGATTCTGAACTATACCACTATCCCCCAAAAGCTCTCTGTTAATCTGGGTGAACCTGAATCCTCCCACAACAGCGTCTGACCCTCCTATATACCATCCTCACACTCTTTGAACACGTGTTCATTTATATGATATTTAATATTTAATCTATGGTTATATAATACATAAATGTTATTCTGGTCTTTAGTAAGACTTTAATACATTCCTAATTCCTTATTATTTCACAGTGATAGTTTTTGAAAGCTAATTGACTGTCTATGATAAATAAGTAGAAGAATATTGAGTGAATCTCCTTGACTTTAATGATAAACAGAGTTAATTGGCTTTGAAATAGTAATAGTAATAGTTTTATATAAATGTGTTGTGTTTGGTGAAAACAATAAAAGTTGACACGGCCACCCTCTCTTATCATCAGTTACACGACCACACTAACACTTCAGCTTCTGAGTCAAACTGAAACCTTCTGTGGGCTGACAGAGATGTTGTCTCAACAAACAACTTGTGCATGTCGTGTAGAGCTCTGGACTTTTTTTTTTTTTTTCTCATTCCAGCTGACATATAAATGTGTGTGTGTGTGTGTGTGTGTGTGTGTGTGTGTTTATGTATATATATATATGTATATATATTTTATATTTTTATATATATGTATATATATTTTATATATATATATAATATATATATATATATATATATATATATATAATATATATATATATATATATATATATATATAAGCTACTATCTTTGCTCATCACATCTTGTGAGCCACAGGAGAATGACTTAATGAGAGCTGATTGGCTGATGATGTCATCAGCAAAAAAAAAAATTCCCTGTACAATCTGGAGCTTTCCTCAAAGATGTTATCTTTTATTATGAAAAGCTATTATCTGTTGAATATGTTGTTAATTTTCTTATATTGAATGCAAAATTCTTCATTCATAAACAAAAATGGCTTAAGTCTCCTTTGTCATCCCCCCTTTTCTTGTGGAATTGAACTCTCTTGTTTCATCTCTTAGACTTACAAATAACAAAAAGAGTGTTAAGTTTTTGATGTATTATGACAGCAGTAGTTGTTTTTTTTGGTGGATTTTTTAGTTGTTTTTATTTTAAATTTTTTTTTTTAAAAAATAAATAAATAAAAAAAATTAATTACTAACCCCAAATTTTTTATTTTATGATTGCTTCTTGTTGGAGTGTATTTATATCTCGCTTCCCTGTTTTTGTATGTTTGTAAAATTTTTGCAATTAAAAAAAAGAAAGAAAAAAAAAACATTCCGGAGATTTGACATCAAATAAATAAAACAAATAAACACAAAACCGGTGGACACACTTTTATATATATATATATATATATATATATATATATATATATATATATATATATATATATATATATATATATATATATATATTTATTTATATTAAAAAAATAATAATAAGGTGAATAAAGGGTTCTATTGTCTTCTGCACGCCGCTCCCTTCCTGTATGTGACGCGTGCTACTTTCATGTTTAATACGGAAGAGAGGCACTTTTGTTTCACAGAGACTATACTGAATTTTATTATTTATTTATTTATTCATTTTTTTTTCTTATAAAATTAGTAAAAATGAAGTTCCACTTTATTTTGCTGTCAGTTTGCTTGTTTTTTCCTGAACATGGTAAGACATTATATACAATTTCTTTCCCGGTCGATTAACCGAACGAAGAATTACAATTTTATTTTGTGTTAGCTCTAATACTTATTGCTCTGTATTCGACATAAAGTTATGTTTTTATTTGGCTCGAAGTTTTGGGTTGAGTTTGTGTATGGTAAAATAGGCTTCAATCGACTACAACAGACGAATATGACGACTGTGTTTCGTTTTGTGTCAGTTCTCACTTCACTAGACAGAAAACGTTGTTAAGTTAACTGTGTTACTGTGTTACTGCGGTGGAGATTCGTTAGACATTAGTTCTTTTCTTCAGCATTAATTTATATGTAATCGCAAAATAGTCATGAATCATGCTGTATTTCGTTCATATCAAACTTAAAATCATAATATCACAATTAATCATAATATTATTCGATGATGTAATTGTTTTAAGCATCAGGAGTGAAAAAAGTCCTCACAAAATTCTCCACTTGGGCTCAAAGTTAGGGAGCGTCTCAAAAGTGCAAAATCCATAATAAACTTGATTAAATATGTGCATTATTTCATAAAAACAGTAAAATTGTGATATTTTACATGTATAGTTTATGTAAGCAAATATATTAAGTATAGATTAAGACATTTTTTACATGCATATGATTAATATATCTGTTATAAACAAGTAAATCTATTAACTAAATCTAGTTTGTTTATTTTTTTTCTAATATATTAAAATATTTTTTGTGTGTGCATTTGTTATGAATTTTTGAAATATACAAATCTATATAACTTCCTGGACATGTGACCCAATGATGTCACACCAGTTGTAACAGCTTCACACAAATCTAACGCACATCTTAGACACATGTTACATGACTTGGATTTTGAAATAAGATTTTGTGTATTTTTGGTGAATTTCTGAACTATTAAAATCAGAAACAACCTCATGTTGCCACACCCACTGCATTATATTCACACGTTGTACATTCCTATATTGTTTTATTTTGAAAATACATTTGTTGTTTTTAGAGAATTATTCAAATTACTGAAAATTTGTTTATTTCTTGGTCGTGTTTATAACAAACTGGACTTGTCACAAACATTTCTCATCCAAAAATATCAACATCGCGCTATATTAAACATTTCTTATACAAAATGTTTTTGTAGTTATTTTTTTTTAGTGTTGTTTTTTTTTGGTTGTTGTGTAATTTAGTGGGTCCAGGCTCAATGGCATTTTCTGAGAAATGCATAAAATAGAATTTGTATGTAGAAAAGGTAAGAAACAGCCATAAATATAAAATAAACAAAGAAAAATTCATAGAAGCAACTTTGTGTACCATGCTTGACAAATATTTTGGAAGATATTAAAGGGGGTGTGGCAACACTGGGTCACATGACCAGGAAGTAATATAGATTTAAATATTTCAAAAATTATTATAAAAACCAACAAAAACAAATGTATGTATCATGTGTAACAAACGTTTGTGAACATTTTATTTTCATGATCAGGATGTTAAATAGGTTTACACTGTAACAATTCAGAAGTGTATCAAAAACACTTAAATACATTTTTTTGACAGAAAAACAGCGCAATATTGTTGGAGGTGTTTAGAAATATTTTGCATGTGCTGTAACATCATTAATGCTATATTCTGAACTAAATTTTAAAAAAACAATGTTATATAACAATGTAGTAGTTACTAATAAATAAGCCATTTATGTCATCGTCATTTATTTGAACTCACACTTTTGTACTACTCCATGTGTTACACATAAATAAATTACTCCTGCATGAGCTTCACATTGTTTTTTTCAAATGTTTTTCATGATACCTTTTTTAAATATTACACTTTTGAGATAGTCCCTAACCTTGTCTGCAAATGTCTGTTTGAATGTAAAATATAAAAAACAACTTTACTGCAATTTTTAAGTCCAGGATTAATTGAAGTAAAATGTCTGTGATAGTTATAAGATGTGGACACGAATAGTTTTCCACAAGTTTCTGCGGGACAACAAGAGAAATTTCAGATTATGAATGACAAAGTAGGTCTATTTTTTGCATGGCAAAACTATTGAAAACGGGGGTCCTGTAAATGCGACTTGGTATTAAAAAAAAAACGTCTCATACAACTCCTGAGATGAAAAATTGGCATTTTTGTTTATGTGGAAAGTATATGAAATTATAACGTCTGCCAAATAAAAGTGTGAATGGTATTTACACCGGCATTCAAACTGTAAAAGAGAATATTAAAAACAGAATTTTGATGTATATTATTTGATTCTTAATGTGGTTTAAAATGGCAATAAATTAATTTTCTGGTGCATTTTATGTGTGGGGCACAAAAGGGGCTAAATGCACACCTTTAGGAAAATGTTTTGCTGAAAAGAAAAAAAAAAAGTTGTATTCCCTTAATAGAAAATTAGGGAGTTAAGCCAGTTTTAATACAAGGTGAGAACAGAATGTATTTTTTTATGAATACTCTGCTAAAAAATGCTACCGACACTTGAGAAATGGTTAAGGAGATTTGGAGGGAGATTGATGCGATGGAAAAGATTGAGTCATACTGAGAAATTGAAACATTTAATGAAGGGACTGGGCCAAATATGGAGGCAGTGTTTTAATGTACTTTTCTGTAGCATATTTGATTTCAGATGGTTTCTGATTTGTTTACCTTTATATAAGCATTAATATCCCATCCACTGTTGTTCTTTATATATTGCTTTCAGTTTTGTTATTGT
Source organism: Cyprinus carpio (assembly GCF_018340385.1). Lineage (NCBI taxonomy): Eukaryota > Metazoa > Chordata > Actinopteri > Cypriniformes > Cyprinidae > Cyprinus > Cyprinus carpio. Next base: position 11,894,387 of record NC_056593.1, on the reverse strand, counting down.
TGCTTTGGTTTCTATTTTTATTTTAAATGTTTTATTGAATATTGATTAGGCAACTTGATATATATATATATATATATATATATATATATATATATATATATATATATATATATAGGTGGTAGGTGGATTCTAAAGTGTCGCTAGGGTATTCTGGATGGTTGCTAGGGTGTTGTTATATGGTTGCTAGGGTGTTTTGGTTGTCCACTGCAATTTTTGGCTATTGTATATTATTTTCCCATCTTCCCAAAGGTGAAAAGTTTGTTGATTTTTTTTTTCTTCAGGTGCATCTGGTGTTGAGACAGATGGAGTTGTTGGTGTCAGTGATGGAGGGAGATTCAGTCACTCTACACACTGATATTAAAAAAACCCAAGAAGACAGAATTAGATGGTATTTCAATGAGACTCGCATCGCTCAAATTAATGGAGATCCCAGTAAGACCTGTACAGATGTTCAGTGTAATGAAGGTACTGAGAGATTCAGAGACAGACTGAAGCTGGATCATCAGACTGGATCTCTGACCATCATAAATACCAGAATCACAGACTCAGGACTTTATGAACTGAAGATCTTCAGCAGCAGCAGCATCAGTGAAAAGACCTTCAGCGTTTCTGTCCGTGGTGAGTCATTTCACAAAGTTTAAATAAAGATTATTCAATGAGATTTTACAGCTGCATTTTCTCTTTAGCTGTAGCTACATCATAACAGTATAAATTCAATCAAAACTGTCTTTCCGTGGCAAATCGTTAGATTTAACAGTTAGTTTGGAAAAAAAGCTCCAGTTGTGTTCTGGTGGAGATGTCAGTTTCTCATCCACACCTGATCACCTTCTCTTATCTTCTGTTAAATGCATCTGATATTTTATACTCATGGGTTCCTAGTTCATTAGCCAATCCAAGCACATTTGCCGCAAACAGGGCCAAATTTAATTACTACTCTGTGGACTTGATTAGATTATAGCACCACTTACCTTTGGAAAGTGATCAAATTTGAAGGATTCCAGTGCAATTTAATGCATTCTTTTTATAGCCTTATCATTCTAGAGTGACAAGTAAAAAAAGTGCATTACTTTATGAAAGCACAGTCTTGGGTGCTTGCACCCCCTACAAATAAATGTTGCTGTGCAGAACATGCAATCTGCAGTTATTTTCATGCTTTTTTTTATCTTGTTGTAGAGTTTCTTCCCCCCAAAAGATCCTCCTGCAGCTGTTGGTTTGTGTTTCAGGTGTTTCTGCTGCTGAACGAGATGAAATGATGAGAAAGTCAGTGAAGGAGGGAGAATCTGTCACTTTAGATCCTGCTGTAATGAAAAAACCCAATCATGTGATGACGTGGTATTTTAATGATACTCGCATCGCTCAAATCACTGGAAAGCCCAATAAGACCTGCACAGAATTTCAGTGTCCTGAGAGATTCAGAGACAGACTGAAGCTGGATCATCAGACTGGATCTCTGACCATCACAAACACCAGGATCACAGACTCTGGACTTTATGAACTACAGATCAGCAGCAGTAGCAGTCGTCGTCGCCGCCGCAGCATCAGCAGTGTGAAGAGCTTCGACGTTACTGTCATTAGTAAGTGTAATTTAGTCATTACGCTATTTAGACTTTTACAGAGGACTCTTACATTTAGTACCTTGACAACTTGGTACTGAAGTACCTTTGATGTCACTGTATGACACTTTAAACTGTATTAAATTCATATTTACTCTCTCAGACCTTTAATGTCTTGAATGCCTTGCATAGACTGTCAGTCTGAATCCGATTTTTGTGCATATCCGATTGGAATCCCATCATATTAAGCAAGTGTGAATGGCCAAAAAAAAAATATCACATGAAATCCATTTCCGTATGTGGTTTAAAATCCCATTCGAATTGCATTTCGGATTTAGCATTGCTTTTTTGCCAATGTGTTTGTGAATTGCAAGTTAAGCGGAAAAAAAAGCGGCACATTCCAGCTTCCTGTGTTTCTGCTGCTGCCTCATGAGATTGTATTGCTGTTATTCTTTTAGAGCAGGCCTACCAATGCAACGCCATTGCCACAGAAACCAGTCTGCACAAGGCTATAGATGCGTAATGACTGTCTGTCTTTATCTGATCCAGATTCAGGTCTGTCTTCAGCTGCTGTAGCAGGAATATGTGTTCTTCTGCTGGCGTCTGCAGCAGCTGGTGTGATTTACTATCGCCACAAGAGGTGTGACTGATCACCTACAGATATCATAGTGAGAGAAAAATATCATTTATTGTGCAAAATTAGTTTTTAATTGCAATGTTTTTTGTTTGTTTTTTTCAGGACATTCAAGAAGATCCCAACTTCAGAAAATTCTTAATGACAAAGCACTTTACCTGTTTACTTCTAAGGGAAATTTTAAATCACCTGTTACTGGAAGCACACAATGGCTATAAAATGTTTACACACCTTTGTTACAATTTCAGGCTTTTAAGATGTAAGACATGAATCCAACTTAAATCATATCAGATCTTTTTCCACCTTTTATGCAGTATTAAAAGCATCAAAATTAATGAAACAAATAAATAGACACTTTCAAGAAAAAAAAAAAAAAACATTAAAAATAAAAGACTTTAACTTGGTTTGCACAAGAGTGCACTTCCTCAACTAATATTTGGATAATACACCTTTTGCATTTAATACAGCAGCCAGTCTTTTTGAATATATCTTGATTGGGCTATTTTTACCGCTCTTCCTTGCAAAAGAGCTCCAGATTGATCGTATTACAGGGGATCTCCTGTCTACAGCCCTCTTTGAGACATTCCTCAAGTTTTTTTGATTGGATTTAGGCCTGGCCTCAGACTGGACCTTTCCTCTTCTGAAGCCATTCTTTATTCACTTAAAATCTTCTTCATCTTCAGATTTTAATGGAGGCCTGCAGGTTTTATGTCAAATGGTCTGTGATTTGGTTTCATCAGACAGTAACACGGTTTAAGGTATAGTCTGAGGGACCTGTTTTTCCATTCCACTGCGGTACTTTCCGAATGTTTTTCTGTGTGATCACATGCTAGACAGACGTGTTTGACTGCAGCACTCACATCTTTTACAACATTCATTACATTCCCCCCTTCTACTCCTTTTTTTTCCCTTAGGTGTTTCTTTTTTTGGTAAATTATGACTTCCGTCTGGCCACCCTACCCCATATAGCCCAGACATATGAGGAATACACAAAACTGTTGTCACATGCAGCAAAGCGACCAGTTATTTTTGCACCCTTTTCCTGATTGGTTCCTACCTTTTCAAAACAAGATCCCCAATATGTCTTTTGTAAGCTCTTGGCAGGCCATGGCTTCATCAATAAGATGCAACCAATAATATATTGAGAAAATCTTAACAGCCACTGTGGATAATTTTAGCTGTGTGATGATCGAGGCAATCTGACTTCTTGTTCATAGACTATAGTTGGTCAACAGGTTTTGTATTTTGAGGATTGATTTTCAGGTCTTTGCACACACAAAAAAAAAAAAAAATAGCATTATAATTATATAATTTTATATAATTAAATTATATACTGGATAGATATCTTCAAAACTTCAGTGCTGCATTTGTACTGTTAAAGAAGCCAGCGGTTTATTCTGGAAGTGACGATCCCTTTTTTTTCCAATAGAGAAATTAGTTTTTTATAATTCTATAAATACCTTTAAAACAAATCAACCACAGACTCATCAGTAACAAAATAAAGTACAGTGTAAGAAAACACACACACACACACACACACACACATGTTTGTTTTTGTGAATTGTGGAGACATACAAAACGTGCAGTGCTGGGGGTACTTCATGAAGAGCTTTGAGACAATAGTGTTAAGGCGCGTAACATTTCCGTCACACACTTGAGGTATTCGGCCAATCACAACACACTGGGTAGCTGGCCAATCACAGCACACCTCGCTTTTCAGAACGATGAGCTTTGTAAAAACCGCATAAACACATCGCATCACACCAAATACACAAAATAATGTTCATTTTAGCAACGTCATATGACCGCTTTAAGGTGCTCCTGGTACATACATGCATACACATCTGACATGAGGACAGAAAAAAAAAGAAGAAAAAAAAAACATTTAAATAGTAAGACTTCTAAAACATAATGTGTATGAATCTGGAACAGCAGATGTACAGTATGTACTGTACAGATTTGTGAATTAATTACTCTTTATAGAACTGTAAATAGATAAATAAGAGAGAAAAATAAAGAGATATGCATATGTATTTACATTATAATTGAGGAAGAGACAAAAATTAAGGATGTAGAATGAATTACGGAAATGAATAACAGAACACAGGTAATGATTCATGTGTTATCTGTTTAAGCTGGAGATGGCATGGGGGGGGAAAACTGTTTTTATGCCTAGATGTTAGTGCACAGAGATCTAGCGTCTGTCTGAAGGGAGAAGTGCAAACAGGTTTTGGGGTTCAGCTGGCTTTTTCGTGAGAGTTAGCAACTCACGTAAGAATAAATTTATCAGCCTTTTATTGACAACCAGTCAGCGTCGTCCTTTAACTTCACATATCAGTGATTGCGTCACTAGTGTTTAAATCACACTTTTTAGTAGCCAAATATATTGAGTTATTTAATTACTTTATTTAATGTAGAGAGCAAAATGAGGGCTAGATGAAGTGAATCCTTACCTGCTGTCATTTGAACTAAAATATATCATTTTATTCTGTTTTCTGTCAGTGATGAAGAGCGTCTTTAGCAGGTTATGAATAAATATTGAGAGAGATATAAACGCCCCCTATTTTTGGTGAATTCTTGTTGTGAACACTAGAGAGCGCTAGTCTAACAATGTAATCCATGATATTACATCCAGCAGTCACGGTTTAGCTGGGTAATATGGCTTGTTAGCAAAGAGAGGTAATTATACCACTTTTGCTGAAAAAAAAAAACCCTTTCCCTTTACGGCCGTTTAAATGCAGTCATGGGGTTTTTGGAATGTATTTATTTATGGCTCTTAAAATAGGCTTCTGATGAAAGCTGTTTTATATAGAGTGATCAGTTGCATGACATTATGTGGTTGTGAATAAATAAAAATGAGGTAGTGGTAAAAAAATAATATTACTGGGAAAGCTTCACTACTTTAAAAACAAATCATGCAAATGAATAATAATAATAATAATAATAATAATAATAATAAAATACCATAAAGTTTTACAGCTTGCAGTAAGTGGTGTTGCATTTTTTCTTAAAATTATTAATGTTTTTTTGTCCCTTGATGTTGACAGGTAAACATCAAGTTCTTCAGAAAACAGAATGTGGTTAGAACAGAATAGAATCATTCTAATGAACTCATGCAATGTTTTGCTAGTGCTAAAAATAACTACTTAAACTAATACAGTTTATCTATTTAAAGAGTGAGAGACAGATGCATATGCCATAGAATATCATTCTTAATATATCACATACACATGTGATAGGCCTATTTTCATATTTTACAGTAACGGCTTGATTTGACAGAATCTTTTTGTCAAACATGAGCTAGTTAAAAGAGTTAAAGTTTATTTCACATTAAAAACAAGGAAGTTAAATTGCGGAAGTGCTTATAACTGTATTCTGCTCACTCACTCGCTCCCACGCACAATATCCACAGACTAACACACATTAACCACATGTCTAGCTGTAGATTGGCTTGAGAAAGTTGTTTGTCCACCAGAAGATGAAACTCCATTATTTAAAGATCTAAGAAATCCAACCATAGTGTTTCAGTTTGACTTATATATGGAGCTGCTTGAGTGTCACATGCATTCACTGAATGAAAATGGCTTCAGTAAAGTAGACACTGAACAAAATTAAGTCAAATGTAAACACTGCAGAAAAAAAAGGTTTTAAGAACCAAAAGTAGCCTAATACCGCCAATCTATTTGAACACTTGGAGAGCAATCACATAACTGAATATGAACAGTGCATGGCTCAAAAAGAGAAAGAGACTGGACAAGTGACCAGCAACAAGTGCCTCCAAGCAGGTGTCGATAACACAAGCATTTACACATCCTACACAGTCTGAAAATGATTCAAGGAGATGGAAAGAACTGACACCATCTGTTACTACAACACGAAGGATATGGCACCTATAGCTACCTTTGATACCAGACGTACATCACGGGAGACATCTGTTTGACGTCTGCATATATCTCCAAGACATATTGTATTGTTTGATCATCTGCAATACGTCTATGACGTTTCCTATCAGATGTCAAATGGTTGTTTAGGTGATTTATTTAGGATTTTTTTGATTTAGACTGCATGTAAAACTGACATCTTAAAGACGTCTATCAGATGTTTGTACACAGCAGATGCTTTCCAGATGAAGTGATCTTTAACAGACATCTTGCAGATGAACCTGTGCTATCTGGGACAGTGCGTTTAAACACTGTGTCATCATGACCACATTTTTCCAAACTGCACTGCCCAACATGTACAAAACATTTCTGAAGTCTGAAGTATGTTCAGCACTTTGCAGCTACATCTGATCTCAGGTCAAGTAGGACGATGGATGGACCCGGAGTTGAGCCTTACTTTGCACTACATTGACGATGAATGGAAGTTGCGCAACAAATGGCCTGAGACAGCATATTTTCCACTCAGTCACATGACAGAGATGATTGCACAGGGCCTGAGAGTTATACTTTCTGTGTGGGATCTCATGGGAGAGAAGCTCATGGGCATTACGACACAACAGCGCTAATGTTGTCAAAGCTGCACAGCTCAAAGGATGGACACGGCAACAGTGTTTCGGCTAGCTATCTAGCTATCGGTTACTGCACATCAGCTTAAGTGAACCTTGCTATCAGTATCACTTCATCTTAACAGACACAATGCTATAATATTCAATAATCTAATTTGGCATATCTGTTTGTTGTTTTTTTTTCTCCTTTTCTTTAATGTGCTGGTGTTCTTTTTAAGCACTTTGTTATATGTGTTTAAAAAGGTGTAATATAAATAATATTGTACTTCAGCACACTAAATAAATACTGTAACAATAAACACTGTTCATAAAGCACCTTTTTTAATGTTAGAATGTGCTTGATATTACAATGTACGAACGACTCAAAACCCAAGGACTTGTCAGATAAGAGGTGAGGTGAGCTAATCATAGACCCAGGTAAACAATAAATTAATCTTTTCTGTTTCTTATAGAATTCTAGTTTTGTATTGTTTGTAGTGTGATCAACGTTTGCTTACTGTAAGTACTTGATGTGTTAGGGAAGTAACACGTTATTTAATTATATTTTGCAAAAATGAACGAAATGACTTGAAAAAAGTTTAGTTCATTTTGCTGAAAGGTCCGAGTCGGTTTAAAATGATCTGAACTTCCCATCACTAGTTGATTCAGTGACGTCATCGTCCAGTTCGATTCAGTCTGAGCAATCAAGTCCACAGAATATATTAACACGTCACATTCTCATCAGTAGTCCATGAGGTATTTCCTTCCTTGTCCACTCCCACCTACATTAAAGTATGTTCTTTACTCAACACCCTATTAATCATATTCTTTCCATGTCTTTATCATGTCCTCTCTCTCTCTGTGTGTGTTTCATATTCCCTGCAAATAACATGCACACTCTTTCAAGATAATCTCAGAATCCATGTTTTCCTGTAACATGAAATGTTTCTTACCTTACTTTTTCACAGTGCCAAACTCATTTTTTTTTTTTTTTTTTTTTTTTTTTATCAGAGATGTCTCCCTTTTGATTCTTGATCCCACTGTTTTTGCCATTTTTTAATTATTCTTTCCCACACAGCAATCTTCCCTTCTGATCTCAAAAGCCTGATATCTGTATCTATTTAATTTTTTCAAAGCTTGTATGGCTATTTTGTCTACCCTTTAATTTCCCTTAATGCCTATACGTGCATGGATTTAGTTTATTTATGCTGGATTTCTCAATAAGGTCAAATTATAAATAATATATAAGGTCAAGTTTATTTAGTTCATAACTGACAGTCAAATACAACAGCCATGCACACAATAGTCAAATACAGTAGAAACATATTAATACATTTTCACAAATGATCCTGTTACTTCCACTAAATGTTTCCTGTAATTGCAACACAATAGTCAGGAGGAATCTTGCACCATTTCTCTTTGCAAAACATTGTTTCAGTTCATCAGAACTCTCACATGCTTCAAAAGGTGTATTTTCTTCTGTTAAATGTAGAAGTTAATTTACTCTTGTGCTTCATCTGTCCATAGAAATATATAGGCCCTGATAATATAGAGGATTTTTCTGTATTGATTTTTCACAGGTGTTTACCTGTATTATAAATTACGTATTGAACTGTGTTATGTTTTTGGGTTTAAAGAAATTTATGTAAATTCATAGCAAACACATTTGTTTTCTTACAGTGGATTATTGCAAAGACACGCAGCTCTGTGAAAACATGAGAGACTGTGGTTTAGAAAGAAAAAAAAAAGCAGAATTGGAGTACAACACACAATAGACACGTACTGACACAGAAGTAGTTTTTCTTCTCTGTGATTATAGATTCACAACAGGACTTTTCAACATTTCTCCTTTTCTGAACTGCTGAAGAAAATGTTTCACTCCTTTGTTTTTTGCTGTCTGTGCTTTTGGCATCTGGTTGGTAAGTTTGAAACATTTTTAGATTTTCAATTTTACCAGAAACACAAATCAAACAAATCTGCTCTCACTCTGAGTGAATTAGTTTTCTATTATCTTATTGCATATTAAATGATATCTGACGTCTTAGGATCAGTTGACTGTTTCCATCTGAAGGTATTTCTTCAACAAATAAAGTTTTGATGTCCCATCAAAATTTCAATCTGGAAAGGGCATAAATCTTATTTAAACAAGTAAAACAAAGATTTTCCTTTCTATTTTTTAAAAGTCAAAGGTAGGTTAATACAGTATAAGTGGATTTATTGATTTATATGACATTAGCCAGGTAATGTACAGTATATGTGTTTACTGTAATACAGTTCATTCAACACCTCTTAGGTTATTTTCTATTGAAATAACTGATCATTGTAACTCAGTCTGAAAGAAGATCATTCTGTAGTGTTTTGATGAACATAATCATCTCATGTGTTGAAACTGTGGCTGTGTGAAAGATAAAAAGCACAACAGCAGCTTTGACTTCAGTTTGTCACGGTGTTCACACAAACTATAAGATTATGACTGATCATGATGATATATCTTTGGAATGCTTCACACAGAACTTTGTATAATTGTATAATTGTCACAATGCCCTGACAACATCTGAAGTTTTATTGTAAGTATTTGGTGGCCTAAAATCCTCCCCAGAGATGCTGCTGTTCAGTTAAATGTACTCAGAACAGCTGCTGTGGTTCTGTAACGACTGCATGAAGCTGTATTTCACTTCTGATGTCTAAAGATCCTTCCCACACAGATTTATGTGTTGAACTAGACTCAAACCAGCTCAGATAATCACTTTTGTCTTTTAAGGGGATCTTAATTATTTCAAAAAACTTGTAATAATTTTAAAACTACAAGCTTAGAGTTAGAGCTTGATTCATGAGAAATGTGTCTGTGTTCTTCAGGTGTGTTTGCTGGTTCAGATACAGTGAAGTCAGTGTCAGTGGGAAATCCAGTCACTCTAGAATCTGGTCTTACTGAAATCAAGACAGATTCTGAGATAACATGGAAATTTGGACAACCAGAGACTATTATATCTTACATTAATAAAGAGGGCTAAAATCTTCAACACATCTGATGGTCCCTGATGGGAGATTCAGAGACAGACTGCAGCTAGGTCATCAGACTGGATCTCTTACCATCACAGACACCCAAAACCACAGACTCTGGACTCTATCAAATAACCATCAGTGAAACGACAGTCACCACAAACAGATTCAGTGTTACTGTCTATGGTGAGTCACAATTACAGGTTTGCCTGTTCTGTACAGTAGCCTACAAATTAGTAAAGCTACACTAATGGTGGTCTTTTTAACACTGATAGCAGGGATAATGAGCCCCAGCTCAAAAAACACTTGATGGACTCTGTCTCTGCAGCACTAACAAGAATAAACACAAATAATGTCCATGAAAATCTGACACTGTAATTTTTTCTGTCCTTAAATAATACTATCCCTTCAAGGAATTTCACAAAATGCTTAATTTGGTAACACTTTACAGTGAGGCTCCATTTTTTAATATTAGCTAACATAAACAATGAAAAAAAACACTTGTAAAGCACTTATGATTCTTAGTGTTCATTTTAACAATTATTATTTTTATTATTTCTTTACAATAATTATTTAAAATTATGAAAATATTAAAATCAAAAGTTAATGCATTAACTAAAATTAACTAATGGAACATTATTGTAAGTGTTTCACTTAATTCTAAGTGCTGCGAGTAAATTAGTTTCTATCCCTGTGTTGGGTTTTAAAACAAATTCATCAGACTAGATGTGTTGGTAAAGTTATGAAAATTATATCTGATGGTAGGCACCCACTGTATAATGAGTTTAAGCTTTGCCTTCAGGTAGAAGATACCAGTGTTTTTTAAACATAGAAGGAAAAAATCTTTTATATCACAGGCAGTGAAGTTCTTAAATGAACGATGGGAAAGAAAAAGTTTTTTTCCTCTCCCTTCTTTAAATAAGCAGGTCTCATTCAGTATTAGTATTTATTGATTAATTGCTGTGAAATTTGTATTGTATACTGTGAAATGTATGTTGTATTTTCTTTTGTGAGAACCACATATTGAAAGGGGATAAATAGTTACTAACTAACTAAATGCTCATGCTTGACAAAAAAAATCTAGCCGTTATATTACTGTAAAAATATGTCATAGGCCTATCATATGTGTATGTGATATATTAAGAATGATATTCTATGGCATATGCATCCGTCTCTCACTCTTTAAATAGATAAGCTGTATTAGTTTACATAGTTATTTTCAGCAATAGCAAAACATTGCATGAGTTAATTAGAATTAGGTCTGGGCGATAATTCGATAACGATATGAAAAGTTCGGTAAATGTTCAGTATAATGGTTATGCGCCAAAAGCGGAGCGAAACAGCGTGACTCATTTGAATTGCATCACAGACCGTTTATCTGCTGGGATCAACGTTCAAACTTCCAGTTTCGCACGGCACGAGCTCACTAGAACAGATGTGTTTACTCGGTCACGCGAGCATTAAGCAGGACTGTGAGATCCGGTGTGAAGCGCTTGTATTCAGCGATGAACACAATGACTCCGTGAGTTTAAAATAGTTTAAAGCCAAACAGGAGAAACACTGTGTGTAACGAGACACATCACCATCATTTACCATGGATTTACTGTAGTAACACTCACTGCACATGGTATTGTGGCTGAAATGTGGGATATTCACACTGAATTTTATTAAAGGAGTTTAAAATTGTAGTATGTATTTGTGATTAAGCAATAGCATGTGTGCATTTATACAATGTTTTTAGACTACTGTTTTTCATACAAACAGGCTACTAAAAAAATAGTTATATTTTTACCATGGTATTGAGGTGCTATATGTGTGTTTTTAACTGTAGTTATCATGATTTAAATGTGTTACTATGGGAGACAGATGCTTAATTTAAAAATAAAAAAATAAATAAATAAAAACTGGTCAGAATAATTTTAACCATATAAAACTGAGGTTGCTACAATTTTTAGAGATGTTACTGATTTTGATACTGTGTCAGAGTTTTAAAGTATATAAAACATATGGAAAGTATGGATTCAATACTGTATATAAAAGCAACAAAGGTATAATCTGAAAAACCAAGCCATGTGCGTTATAGGGAATAATATTCTTAAAAAAATTACAGTTGGTTTGATACATTTATCTCAAATGGTGTCAGAGTTTAATTAATTTAAGTGGGTAAAGTATATAAAACATACAAAAAAAAAAATAATTAGAGTTGGTTTGATACCTTTAGATCAACTGGTGTTGTCGTTTAATGGATTTATATTATTGAATACATTAAAAATGGTAAAATTATTATAAAAACACATAAAATGGTAATTCCAAAAACAGGGCATTGTGCAATAACATGGATGTTTTTCCGAAACATTTTAGTATTGGTTTTATATTATAATGTCACGTAGTTTTATTTTTTAAATTAATTTTAAATGGTTAATTTTGTACATTTTCCCCCCTAGAAATTAAGCCTTGTGCAACGTAAAGAGCATGCATTTATGTCTATCTGAGGTAGTTTGGGCTCAAAACATAACCGCAAACAGTTTAATTGGCAAAAAAAAATCAACAACAAAAAAAACGAATGTCTAATGAATGTCAAATGTCAAACTAACTTTACCATCGTCAGTCAGCCGACATGCACAGAGGAAAAGAACTGCTGCGTCAGTGATGCGTGCACAGTCACTGTATCGGAGGATGAGGTTCGTCGAGCTCTGTGAACTGCAGGAAAAACTGAATTTCTGGTCGTATGTATTAAGATCATGCGCTGATCAGCTGACTGGATTGTTTACGTCCATCTTTAATGAACCCTTGCTCAGTCAGTTGTCCCTACATGCTTTTAAAAATCTATCACCATTCCTGTACAAAAAAACAACAATCCATCTTGCCTAAATGACCATCGACCAGTGGCACTCACATCAGTAATTATGAAGGTCTTTGAGAGGCTTATCAAGAACACCATCTACTTCTCTATCCCTAACAGCACTGACCCACTCCAGTTCGCCTATCGCCCTAATAGGTCTACTGAAATCTGCTGTCTCCCATCTCCCTGCACGCCACTCTCACCCACACCGACAGCAATAAAGGGAATTATGTGAGGCTGCTGTTTATAGATTATAGCTCAGCTTTCAACACTGTAGTCCCCTACAATCTGGTCTCCAAGCTCAGAAACCTCAGACTGAATGCCCCACTCTGTGACTGGGTTCTTGATTTTCTATCATGCAGACTTCAGGTAGTGAGGGTGGGTCAGACCACCTCCAACATCATCACCCTGAGTACAGGAGCCCCACAAGGATGTGTTTTGAGCCCGCTGCTCTACTCACTCTACCCATATGACTGTGTGTCCACTCACACCTCCACTTCTATCATCAAGTTTGCAGATGATACAGTGGTGATGGGCCTCATCTCCAACAACAATGAGGCTGCCTACCTTGATGAGGTAGAAAGACTGACATCATGGTGCCAAACAAACTGTCTCTTTCTGTATGTCAGCAAAACCAAGGAGCTGGTTGTGGACTTTAGGAGGGAGGCAGCAGCGGATCTACACCCCACTCATCAATTAATGGGACCCCAGTGGAGAAAGTGAGCAGCATCAAATGCCTTGGTGTACACATCTCAGAGGACCTGACCTGGACTAATCACATTTAAGCTCAAGTTAAAGGGGTCATATGATGCGATTTAAATTTTTTCCTTTCTCTTTGGAGTGTTAGAAGCTCTTGGTCCATAAAGAAGATCTGTGAAGTTGCAAAGACTAAAGTCTCAAATCTGAAGAGATATTCTTTATATTGGTTCATAGTGAAGATCTGCTTAATGTTATGGCTCGTTCTAACACGCCCCCACATGTCTACGTCACAATGTGGGAAGATTTGCATAACGCCGCCCAAATGTTCACGCAAAGAAAGAAGGCGTAACTTTTATTCTCTATGTTGCCACCGCTGCCATGTTGTTGAATCGCTGTGTGTTGCATTGTGAAAGTGAAACTACTTTGTTTGGCCTTCCAAAAGAGGACACAACTAGAAATCATTGGTTAAGTTGTGGTTAAATTTCAACACTGTTCCAGAACAGTTCAACCCAAATATTTAGGTGTGTGCTGCGCATTTTATGGAGGATGGGGACTGTTTCCTGAACCTTCAAAATTCAAGGTTTCCCTGGAATCCTGAAAACTTTCTATATTGGGGCTATAGAAAGTATATTGACTCCAGAACTTATCTCCCTGTCTCTGCAAGACATCCACACTAGAAGATGTAAAGCTACAGTCGTGGCCAAAAGTTTTGAGAATTACATAAATATTAGTTTTCAAAAAGCTGCTAAAATGTTTTTAGATCTTTGTTTCAGTTGTTTCTGTGATGTACTGAAATATAATTACAAGCACTTCATACGTTTCAAAGGCTTTTATCGACAATTACATGTCATTTATGCAAAGAGTGAGTATTGCAGTGTTGGCCCTTCTTTTTCAGGACCTCTGCAATTCAACTGGGCATGCTCTCAATCAACTTCTGGGCCAAATCCTGACTGATAGCAACCCATTCTTTCATAATAACTTCTTGGAGTTTGCCAGAATTAGTGGGTTTTGTTTGTCCACCCGCCTCTTGAGGATTGACCACAAGTTCTCAATGGGATTAAGATCTGGGGATGAGTTTCCAGGCCATGGACCCAAAATTTCAAACATTCTGGTCCCCGAGCCACTTATGTTGTATCACTTTTGGCCTTATGGGCACGGTGTGCTCCATCGTGCTGGAAAGTGCATTGTTCTTCACCAAACTGTTGTGGATTGTTTTGAAGAGAAATTGCTGTTGGAGGGTTTGTTTTGGTACCATTCTTTATGTCATGGCTGTGTGTTTTGGGCAGAATTTGTGAGTGAGCCCCACTGCCCTTGGATGAGAAGCAACCCCACACATGAATGGTGTCAGGATGCGTTTACTGTTGGCATGACACAGGACTGATGGTAGCGCTCACCTTTTCTTTCTCCGAAAGCCTTTTTCCAGATGCCCCAAACAATCGGAAAGGGGCTTCATCGGAGAATATGACTTTGCCCCAGTCCTCAGCAGTCCATTCACTATACTTTCTGCAGAAGATCAATCTGTACCCCTGATGTTTTTTTTGGAGAGAAGTGGCTTCTTTGCTGCCCTTCTTGACACCAGGCCATCTTCCAAAAGTCTTCGCCTCACTGTGCGTGCAGAATCGCTTACACCTGCCTGCTGCCATTCCTGAGCAAGCTCTGCACTGGTGGCACTCCGATCCCGCAGCTGAATCCTCTTAGGAGACGATCTCTGGCGCTTGCTGGACTTTCTTGGATGCCCTGAAGCCTTCTTTACAATAATTGAACCTCTTTCCTTGAAGTTTCTACTGGAATGACCTATAAATTGTTGATTTTAGGTGCAATCTTAGTAGCCACCATATCTTGGCTGTTTAAAGCCAGTTTTATGCACTGCAATGATGATGGCTGCAACTTTTCTGTCTTCTTTGCAGGTCACCATGGTAACAATGGAAGAACAATAAATTTCAAAGCATCACCCCTGTCACCACTCGTTTTTCGTAACATGTCAAAGTCTGCCTTTCTAACCCCAATCAGCCTGACATAATGAACTCCAGCCTTGTGCTCGTCAACATTCTCACCTGAGTTAACGAGATGATTACTGAAATGATCTCAGCAGGTCCTTAATTGACAGCAATGAAATGCAGTGGAAAGGTTTTTGTTTTTTTGGGATTGGCTAATGTTAACGGTTAATTTTCATGGCAAAGAAGGACTATGCAATTCATCTGATCACTCTTCATAACATTCTGGAGTATATGCAAATTGCTATTATAAAAACTTAAGCAGCCAAACTTTTCCAATTCCAATATTGGATGTAATTCTCAAAACTTCTGGCCACACGACTGGAGGGCTGTTAAGATCCTCAAAGACTCCCCACCCTGGTGAAAATCCACTGTTTCATCATCTGCTACAGTCAGGCAGAACGCTTCCGCATCCTGATGGCAAAAACGGAGAGGCTCAGAAGGAGTTTTCTTCCCTCACGCTATCAGACTATTAAACAATGGATATTAAACACACTGCCCTTTAGAGACTCGGGTAGAGGTTACTCACTAACACTCTGCACAATGGACTCTGCTACTTTTTTTGAGATGAGCTAGGTATGTTACTCCATCCTCACTGCACATTGTTCTTACATCTCTGCACATCATCTGTGCAGTAGTTTTCTTTTTAAATATATTGTGTATATTTAATCTCATTTTGTATTTAATTTTCTTCTTGATTTTTGCACAGTCATTTTTTAAGATTATGCCAGACCTACATTTCACTGCTTGCAGTTGTATGTTATACAACCATGTAATGTGACAAATAAAATCTTGACAAATCTAACAACCCTCCAAAAAACAGACAAAAAAGCCCCCTGCAAATTAATAAAAAGACACACATGAAGGCCCTCATATTTAATGGCAGGTATGTTTAATAATTTGTTTATTGCATTTAATATGCTTTCTATAAAAGCGTCTTGTTTCAGGGCGTGGGAAATGTCGCCACAAAAAAACAGACCGGTGTGTAAAACTCTCGGACATATTTTAAAGATTCTATGCTGCAAACTTTAAATATTTCACATAGATAATCCAGTGTTTTAGTTGATCCTGATAAGCGGTCGTCTTCACAGTTGTAAGCACTACGGCTTTTTCTTCTTCATGAGGGGGTTTGGCGCCTTACGGTATCTTTGTTTCCGGAGAGAAACGTTAAAGAATGCGCCACACACACGTCTTCCGGAAATCCTGTAGAATTCAACCAATCCGAATGATGACTCGACACTCCCGAAGTGTTTTTTTCCACTTTTGTGTCCCATATGCATCCAGACGTTTAGCCACGGTCCGTGGACGTTGACGTCATTGAGGCTGAGACTATACTACTAGAGCGTCATCTTGTGTTCTATACAGGAATTCGCCTTTCCGAGATTAGCTCCACATTTTTTTTTTTTCTGATCTATTCTTAATTCTCTCATGATTTCAGCTCGTCTGTCTGTTCCTGTCATCAGCAGTAACTCTTCACAATGTTCTTCATCATCATCATCATCACAGCAGTAATGTTCATTTGGTGTGTTTCAGTGGTGAATGTTAGTCATGTGACTCCTCTCTCCTGGTACAAAGGAAACAGTTTTATTGTCCAGCATCAGTGTGTCTGATCTCAGCATGCAGTCTCTCTCTAACCTCTGGAGGTGGAATATCAGGATAAAACCACCTACAGCTGTGTGATCAACAATCCCCATCAGCCCAACCAGACTCAACATCTTGTTGGACATCACTCAAAATCTGTCACACATGTGCAGGTACAGCAGCGCTGATACTTGCATAATTCACTGAATAATTTTGCTGATTTTATAGAGATTCATAATTTAAAGATAGATAAGAACTAATAATAATTAGATTAGATTACATTAGATTTAGATTCAAACGTTATTGTCATATTATGCAGAGTACAAGTACAGAGCTAATGAAATGCAGTTTAGCATTAACCAGAAGGTCAAGAATATAGTGTTTTATATAAAGATGAAGTGCCCAGAGTAAGTGAAGCGCTATGATTTACAGAATTGTAAGTGGAGTTGCTATATACACTATTAAAACAGAATATGTACAGAATAAAAATAGGCTGAATGTAATGTAGGGATTATATGTACATTAAGAACAACAGCAACGTAAGAACAGTGGTAATAAATACAGTTGGTTGTGTGTATAGTATGTTAATGTATTCTATGCAAAATCTAGTAGGCTCCTGTAAGGCCACTGCCGGATGGACGGGAGGGTGAAAAGTCCATGGTTAGGGTGAGAGGCATCCTTGATGATGTTCCTTGCCCTGCTCAGCCAGTGCTTATGATAAATGTTCTCAATGGTAGTTAACTGGGTGCCGGTGATCCGTTGAGCAGTTTTCACCACTCGCTGGAGTGCTTTGCGGTCAGATGCGGAGCAAATTGCTGTACCATACTGAGATGCAGTTTGTGAGTAATGCTCTCAATGGTAACAGTGGTAGAATTCCAGAAGGATCCTGGGGACTCGGTTGAACATTCTTAAGGCTTTCTTAAGGCTTCTAGTGATGGCCTAATGGTTAGAGAGTCGGACTTGTAATCCAAAAGGTTGCAAGTTCGAGTCTCGGCCCTGGCAGGAATTGTAGGTGGGGCGGATGTGAATGTACAGCGCTCTCTCCACCCTCAATACAACGATGTTGAGGAGCCCTTGAGCAAGGCACGAAACCCCCAACTGCTCCCCGGGCGCCGCAGCATAAATGGCTGCCCACTGCTCCGGGTGTGTGTTCCGGTGTGTTCATGGGTGTGTGTGTGGTTCACTGCTGTGTGTGTGCACCTTTGGATGGGTTAAATTCAGAGCACAAATTCTGAGTATGGGTCACCATATTTGGCTGTATGTCACGTCACTTTCAATAACCAGGTAAATTAACACTATTATCTGAAATCTGGATGTTATCTAACTAATTTCAGAGAAAGTTGCTAAAGTTCTGATGTCTTGCACGATGATGTAATTGTGTAATTATGATGCAAAATTGTCTCACGACATCAAATCTTCAGCAAAAAAAAAAAACTATATTTTATATATGTCAGTTTAGATTTGTTTGTAAAATAATGTGCATAATATAATTAAATATAAATAACTGTATTTTGAAATACATTGAATTATTGAACACAACTTTTTTAAATTATAATTAGTTTTTTTAATAGCTAGTAAACTAGTAATACTACACATTCTCAACAATATGCTTTAAGCAGTGTATTAGTAGTTAGTTAGTATGCTACACCCTAAGAAAATATAAAAGTAGGGCATGATCTAGTATGTTAATATGAAATCATTTTCCGTATTGGTACCTGCATTTTAAATTACGCATTGTGTTTTCGGGTTACAGTGGATAATGGATAATGTTATTATTATTATTAAATAGAACAATTGCAAATAGCAGCTAACTTAATTCATGTGATGTGTGTACTGATAGGCAATCTTTTGGTTTCCTCTTTTTGTGAAATTGGATGGAAAACTTGTTCCTTTTTAGTCACTTTTTAAAAGTTGCTAAAGTTGCCAGATAATTTTTTTTTTTTTTTAATTGCCAAAATTGTTGTTAGGTGCTTTCGGAAGAAAAAAGTTGCTAGGGTAGTCTGAAAAGCTGCTAAATTTAGCAACAAAATTGCTAAGTTGGCAAACACTGCATGTTTTTTTTTTTTTTATGTCATCAATTACCTTATTTATGTCTTTCTAAACAGGTTTGATTATTTTCTTCCTGATTGATTGATTAATTTCAATTTCAACTCAGTTCCTAAAATCACCTAAAATCTGTTTGTTTAATATCACAATTATGTTTTTATCATTACTCACTTTTTTCAGAAGTCCCTGTCTATTGTTGTGATACTGTCGAAGCTGTGATCCGGTTGGTCGTCACTGTTCTGATGGGCGTGGCTGCTGCGGCTGCTGCTGTGCTTCTGATCAATGACATCAGATTTACAAGAGGTGAAAAGAAGAAAACAGAACAGATATAAATATTCTGACATATGTTGGAGTTTTTAATCGTAAAGATGAAAATATATGTGTGGTCTAATTGTTTGGTGGTGATTGTGAAATGAAGCTTTGCTTAACAATGCTTTCCTCTGAACTCAATCGGAAAAGGTTCATTACCCGAATCTGGTGTATTAGAGATCATCATCTGGTAGACAAAACGATGAATATTCTTTGATATTTTATTTCCTTTTTTTTTTAATGCCGCCTATTTTACATTTATTTGTCAACTACACTGTTCATTTTTTATTAATTTGTTATGCTGTATTTTCATTTGTTTATTACTATATGCAGCAACCCAACAAATACAAAGGTAAAATATGTGTGAAATATAGGTGAAAGATGAAAGATCTATGAATCATATAAATGCCTATAATTTTAATTGAAGGGGTGCCATAATAAGAATAAACTATTAATTCAGAATCAGACTGAATGACAGGATTAATAAAAACAGCATTAAACATTAAAAACACACAGATAGTATTGTAAATGGCAATATTTCATACACCTGTACATTTTTAAGATTTTTGTAAAGATTTATTTTGTAAAGATTTTGCAAATCTATAATAGGAAACTGGAGTGTGTGATTAGAAATGTGTGTATGATGTGCTTTATGTATTTTTTCTCTGGTTTCTGGGGACTGCTAATGTATAATAATATGATTATTAGAAACAAAAAATGTAGAAATATTTTGTCATGCCAATAAAACCATAAAATTTTAAAACTATCACTTTCCTACCCAACGATTACAATATTAATTAAAATTTTATGTTTTTACTTAGTTTTGTCTGTACCAGCTGATGGTTGTGATGAGTGAAGATCTTTGAAATGTACTACTACACAATAATAATAATAAAATAAAAAAATAATACTTTTTCAGTAGATTTCTTGTTTTCATTTTACAGATTTTTACTGTGTAGTTTTGAAATACAGAAATATTAATAAAATTAATAAATGTAACTATAAATAATGTACTATGAATACCCCCCCAAAAAAAAATTATTTAAAGAAAATTTTCACCTTACCAAAACTGTTAAACCCTTTACTGTTCCCTACATTCATTACTTTAGTCCACGAGGAGTAAATGAAAACAATGTGAGTGAATTCAAACACACTCAATAATGTAAAATGAACACATCACTCTATAATCAGTTTAAATTCTGGATGAGATCAGTGAATCAGGTCACTATGTGATGATTATGTCATTATCAAAACATAATCAAAATGGCATGTATGCCATTTTGGGAATTTTTTGTTCTGCAAGTATTTGTCCCATTTCATTTTTCTCCATAAAGAATTCATTTAAAATGTCTTCTGAAGCATATGCATTACAGATGAAGTACAACATTACAAAGTTTGATGATTGAAGGAAAAAACACATTTGTACAAAAAACAAGACCTAGTAGGTAAAAGTTAAAAACACATCCCCAACAACATAAAACTAAACATTTGTTACAAAACTTCATGTTCCTCTCATGATTGATTTTGTTGTATTTTTTCATGTAATCAGGATTACATAATCCGATTCCATTATATTACATTTTAAATCCCTCATAATCAGAGTTACAGGTTTTATGAATATATTACATATTATTCATACAATGCGCATCCACTGACTTTCACTTATCATTGATCTGGACAAAATCATTCAATTACTCGTTGCTGTCATTGCTGTTTTCATGTAATGCAGGAATTCCCAAACTTTTTTTTTTTTTCAGACAAACTCCTTTGACCTAAAATACTTTACACTTTTAAATTGATTCAAACGTAATCTTAAAGTAGTCAGAATACATTGCCTAAAATAAGTAATCTAGATTACATTACAAACTAAAACATTTTTCATGTAATTTGTAATAAGTAACTACACTTTGCAAGTAATCTCCCCAGTGCTGTTCACAGGTCTGTGGTTTATAAAGAATCACAGATGACAGAAGTCTATGCGTGGGTCCCAGGAGGATAAAATTACTCTCTTGAAGCTAAGAGGTAGCATTAATTGCCTTACAATAAGTGTGTTCCAGTGTTGCAATTAGTGTTTCATCAAGTTAAACAAAACCCAGAAAAGTATTATGCTTTACAGGGAAGATTTGTTTCTGTAGCATTTTTTTTCTTATTTTATAATCACACTTTTGGGATCGTCTGTAAGAAAAACAATGAATCACAAGAGGGTAAAGTTAGAGAGACAAACAGTGCTGTTTGCCAGTCACAATCAGACCCAGTCCACACATCTGTCATCTATCAGTGAATTAGATTCAGTTGAAAGGTTTATTTGCCATTAGGATGATTTGTCTGTGCAGGTAAAATCAAACACAGATCTTAGTGTGATGTACAGTATCTTACCTCATCTATGTGCAATCCTTTATACTGGTTTTTTCTCCCTTTCTGCTGTGAAAAAAAATAAAAATAAAAAATCACGCACACACACACACAAATAATGATGAAGGTCATTATCAGGAAATATTTGGAATGTCGCAACTGACCAATCAGAATCAAGTATTCCAGAGAGCTAAATAACCATTTTGCATAAAGCACATGATGTTTTCCTCTCACTATAGTATCTGCATGTAATACTCGCTGGATACTTTCTGGAGATCTTCTGGCGATAGTAAATCACAGCAGCAGCAGCTACAACAGTCACCAGCAGCAGAACAGCAGCAGCACATATTCCTGCTACAGCAGCTGAAGACAGACCTGAATCTGGAGTGATATAGAGAGACAGTCATGAGTGGTGAAAGAATCTCACTGTGTGTTTATACATTCACTGAATATATTCTCTCTATGGACACTTTTGAATGTTCAAAAGGCTTATTCCTTTGATAAAAATATAGGGATTATTCCATATTGGAATAGTTCATGTAAGGTTTAGGAAGTCTATGAGGTTGGCCTCCAGAACAGAAGTCCAACTCCGTCTTCTCCACACGGGGCTCTTCATCGGTCCTGACTTGAAAACGACAGAGAAGCTGGAAAACAAAGGAATAAAAATAAAGAAATACAAAAGAAAACATTGATGTTGAATTGATGTTGAAAAATTATGTTCTGCTCTTTTGTATAACTGCAGGAAAACCTTTTAGAAAACATTCTCAGTGCCACATTAATAATAATAGCTGCATATGCTGTACAATAAAAGTTGTGGTTTTCTTTCCTGTGTGAGAGTGAAATGACTCAAAAAAGAAATGTTGTGTTGGAGTGAGGACACACAATTTAGTCCATTTGAAACTGATGGATCACTGAATGGGAAAGTTAAAAAAGCAATTTTGATTAAAGATTATGAGGGCACATGAAAAAAAAATAATAATAATAATAATAATAATGCATGGGAAATATCACTTACTGTAATATTCTATAAGAAATTAAAAATAATCTTTGAAGAAACATGAACCTCCAGTGATAAATTATACTATGTTAGGTCACTATAAAAAGGTTCATAAAAGACCAGTGTTACGTCCAGAGCCCTAAGGTTTCTGTTTGTGTGTGTTCAAGCTGTGCTGTTTCTCTCTCCATCCTTGTCTCTCTTCATAGGAGAAATGGTTTCCACCTGGTTCAGCTAATCAATGCCTTGCTGTGATTGGATGCTGGGAGTATTTAAGCTGCAACGCCATAAAAGCTGTGTTGGTGGTGGCTTGACTGTGTGCAGCAGCAAGTTTTGAGGTCCCATCTTCAACCCCAGACCTGATACTTTGTTGAAGCCAGAAGATAACCGTGTATCTCTACCTCATATTGTGTGTGCTACTTATTGAAGTAGTTTTCTCACTTTAATCTCTTTCTATTACACTTTATGATTGAGATTCAAAAGGCAGAAGTGAGTGTTATCTCTAATGATTATTCGTTGTTTGATTTAATTATTCTGGTTTTCTCTTTTTTCTCACTTTAATCTCTTTTAAACAGTTATTTCTTTATTTGTGGGGTAAGTAGGGAGGTGGGGGCTATTTATCTTGAATTTGACCTTTTTCTCCTGTTTATGTTAGTAAGGGAGTTCACTTACTTTGCTGCACTTTTATTTTAGTTTAAGTAGTTTGGTTAATAAGGAGTAAGAGTACCACTCTTTTTCTTTTTGCCTAATTTGTAAATAAGTATTTTTTTTCAACAATTGATTTTCTTCCGTGTCAGTCTTCGATTTGTACCATGATGAAGAGATTGTGATTAGGATATGGGTGTTGAGACGGTGGCTTCATGCTGTTGCACATTCATTTCACCACCATCCATTTTTGCTGTTTTTGTTCCTCCCCTAGACCAATCAGGAAAAAGTAACACAGTTATTAATTTATAACGTCAATAACATCCATCCATTTAAGATCTACAAAATCTAATCCACTTGTGTTATGTAGGATCACAGGATTTCAGTAATGTCATATATTTAATCAGTGATACCAATGAAGTTGAATTTTGGTTTTATATTATCCCTATCATTTTATTATAACAGAAAAATCACTGTTTAATTTTCTAATATTTAATTTATTCGAAAAAATAACTTCGAAATAAATTCAAAATAAATATCACTGAGTAACTCACCAGTCACGATCATACTGAAAGTTTTTATGGTGTCATCATGAGTGAAGCTGATTATTTTTCTATTATTATTTTTTTTTTTGTGATTTTTGTGCTGTCACACTTGCGGTTTCTGTTTTAAACTTTGCCTTTTTCCTGAACTCTCACTTCTGATGATCTCTGCAGCTTGTATTGGGATGTCCATGGGTGGATTAAGGTGGTCAGGGGCCCATAGGTTGCTCTTTGTGTGACATACATAGTGCACACATGCAAAAAGTAAGGTGAACTGGCATACAGGTTCATGTGCGTTTGATCATTTCATTTCCTATTTAGAATGCAATAACAAGAAATGGGAAAATGGCACGTTTATTCGTTTTTCCGTTAAGTTTAACAAACGGAAAATGAGATTGGCTCTTTCTCATTTTCCGTTTGGGGTTTACAAATCGGTTTATGGCTTCAATATTTCATTCACACTTGTGGGTGGTGCTGAAATGCTGCTTTAATCTGATTGGTCGAATCGCACCGCCTTCAGTACAGCCTTTTCATTCTTTCAGACAGAATAAGAGTCTGTACTAGTGTAATGTCTGAAAACCACCACTCACTGTTAATTAGCATAATATGTGAATCAGATGTTGCTGGGCACATAATTGGAGCTGCTGCGACTTGCAAGTGACCCCTTTAAAATATTTCTAGGTTATAGTATTGTATGAATATTGTCCAATTGATAAATACAGTGCAAACAGTTCTGTCTCCTTGGAAAAAAAGTGAAGTGGAAATAAAAATCAATAATAGACTGAACAGTTCCATGATAATATGTCTTTAATATTTGACTTTATTGTTTTTTGATTATATGTGCACTAGCTAGGTGTGTGACATGAATAAATAATTGTGAAAATTAATAAAGGTAAATTTATGAAATAAAATTAGAAATAACGTTTACATTTATAAATGTAAGAATGTGTAGCCAACTCAGTTCATATGAAAAGAATGAGATTGAAAAGAGAAAAGGTAGAATCAGTGAACGCACCTTATTGACAAATATTAACAGGGTTTAGGGCAAATAAAATCCCTATGTTTCATGCCTTATAATTTTATTAGTTTTATTACATATTAAATTGGTTGCTGTTTCTATTCTTAGTCTTATTTGTTGGGCTTGAGAAAGCCAACATATATTTAAACATTATTATTATTTATTATGAGAGTAATTGACACCGACTAGAACTTTATTGTTTTACCAAATTCAGCTCAGACCTTCAGACTCGTCTGACTCGTGTTGCTGCATAACTGGTCAGACTTACCTTCCCAAAAAATCCTAGTGACTTTCATTATCTGAGCAATGAAGGCCTTAATACTTAATGTCCAGTATAGGGGGGCGACAGATTTTAAAATCCAGTCTACTCTTTTTCTGTTTACATCAGTTTAAATGACAAATAAATACATGAATTTCATGTGTACTGCCATGAATATGCTATATCTGTGTACATGAAAAAAACTTCACACTTCAAGCTGTACAACTACTTAAAACTTCCATTCTGGCTTTTTCAACCTACCTCCAAGTTTATTTTAAGATACTGTTTATTCACACTGGTTTATGCATTTAATGTTTGTCCATCTGGAACTTTATTTTTCATGAGCTGTATATTTTAAGATGTACTAGGTTTTGATAAATCACATGCACTGAATGTAAAGAGGGCTCCTGGAGGGCCTAACCCTAACCCTAACCCTAACCCTAACCCTAGGGAAAGTATTCATGGTCTCAGGGACCGAGGCAGGGAACACAGAGAGTTCATAGACGGCCTCCATAGCTCTGACAGGACAGAACGAGAGTTCATAGATGGCCTTCATAGCCGTGACAGGACAGGCAGTGAGTTCGTGGATGGGCTTCGTGGCCGTGACAGGACAGGCCCTGAACTCATGGACGGCCTCCTTAGCCATGACAGGACAGGCAGGAAGTTCACAGGTGGATACTACTGACACCTCTGGAGGTTCTGCAGCGGATGCCACCACCTACAGTAGGATCATCAGGATACGGGCAGAGTTCAGTAACATTCCTTTTAACAGGACAGGGACAGAGTTCAGCGCCGGTCCCTTTGACCATGACAGGATGGGGTGAAAGTGTATTGCTGGGCACCATCACCGTAAAATGAGCTGAAGCGAGCCCCACTGCTTTGGGAGGTTCTGCAGCAGGTGCCGCCACCAATGGAGAAGCTGCAGCGAGTGCCATCGCCTCGGAGAACACAGCAGTTAGCGTCACTACCCCAAGAGGTTCTGCACCATCAGCCGCCACCTCTGGAGACAATCATAGTGGACGCTGCCACCTCGGGAGGTTCTGTGGTGGTGTATGCAGACCAAACACACCAAAAAGCGATCCCCTTCAAGGGGGATTAGGGATTAGTATTAGTTCAGGAACAGGAGTGTTAGAGTGAGTGGGTTTGGGGATAACAGCTGTGCGTGCAGACACCAGCGGTGCATCCCTCACACTAGTTACCAGACTGGGATACGGAAAGACTGAACTTGAAGATCTGGGTGCAACAGACAGAAAGTGACAGGACTCTGAGCGAACAGATGTAAGGTAACGTGACTCTGGATGATCAGATGTGATGTGACGAGACTCTGGAAGTTCAGCTGAGATGTGACGAGACTCAGGAAGATCGACTGTGACTTGACTGGACTTAGGAAGATCGACTGTGACTTGACTATCAACCGACGATCAGCTGTGACTTGACTAGACTCAGCAAGATCTGCTGTGACTTGACTTAGCTCATGAAGATCAGCGATGACTTGACCTGACTCTGGCAGATCAGTTGTGATGTGATGAGACTCTGGAAGTTCAATAGTGACTTGACTTGACTCGTGAAGATCAACAGGGGATTTGACCTGACTCTGGAAGATCAGTTGTGACTTGACTCGTGAAGATCAGTTGTGACCTGACAGGGCACTGTTATGTCCGCCATTTTGAGATCGTGCTCTAGGGCAGCCGCCATTACGAGAGTGAGTGCGGGGTCGTGTGCCTCCGCGACACCCACAGTGAACGTTGAGCCAACCATCAACAATAGTCCATGAACTGACTGAGAGATGAGCGGGGACCTTCACAGATTAATCATGACTTTAGCGGTTCATTTAATCCATCACAAAAAACGTCTTTATGGACACAGTCTGGCAGATCAGAGAAATAAGTGAGGTCTAAGTACTCTTGTACATAGTCCTCGAGCGATCCCGTGCCCTTCTCAAGGGCTAAATAATAGGCTTGCCATATCCATACCTGGCCAGTGTCTGTGTGGATTGCTGTTTGATTATGTTGTAAGTGTCTGTGTGAAAAGCTTCCATGTGCAAGCTTTTATTGAATAAAGACAAGGTCATAACATGCATAGGTCAAACAATGGTAAACAAGTATATAGAGGGCAAGACACAAGAATAATCCTAGGGCAAGCGTGGGTCTTCGATGAGCGAACAATATGCAGACAGGGTAATCCAAAGGGGTAAATCCAAAAATCCAAAAATAAGAATCAGAAACCAGGTAAACCATCCAAGAACAAAACACAAGGCAAGACAAGGCAGGAAACGAGACAACATGGGCTAAACAATACTCAGCATTGAATGGTGGTGTGAGACTGATTTATATAGTGTGTGTTATTGATAGCAGCTGTGTGTGATTGGTTTCAGGTGAGCTTGTGATTAGAGCAATGGAGCATTCTGAGTATGAATTATCATATGCAGTAAAACAACAACACTCAAGCATTGTAAAAGGTTTTGTTCAACTGACTGGCTTCTCTCCTGTATGATTTAATGTGAGTCTCTTCAGACCTTAGAACTGTACATGAATTATAAACATCATAAATAAACAACAGTTCTTTCTTAGTTGTATTAAGTGAGAACAATAAGTGCCCTCTCTCTATATATTCAAAGTGCAAATAGAGACCAATTTTTAAAGCATGATGCAGAGCTATAGACAACTACACAACCTATTATACTAATAACAGCCTAGACATGTTATGTAGCCTTATGTGGGCGTGTCAGGGAGTCGCTCTCAAAAACGCAGGTTATTAAAAAACGTTTTTGAATGCGCGTGCGAGTTTTACTTTCGGTTTCGATTTAACGATCGCGCGAACTCTCGGCGGTGATGAGCGTGCATTCTACAATACAAAACAATAATTTTGTCAGACGCTCTACAATTAATCCTCCTTTGATGTTTCTTCTGGGCCAATGAGGGTCTTTTTGTTCGCGCTGAAGAAGAAAATGTAGAATAAAAAAATGTCCGGCCACTCCGAGGCCCCTGCACACGTGGGGCTAATTTAATCTTGCTACATTAAAAAAAAAAGTATGCTATCAGGGAAAACTGAACCCTAGTGCCGAGAGCGGTGATACTGCTGTTGTCAGTAGTGATGTCCGGTTCGAATCGGACTGAGTCTTACAAAAACAGTTCGCATCTCGAGTCGGCACTGATCCACATTTTTCTAAAGTTTCTCATTTTCAGACATGCCTTACAAACCCTACGATTTGATATAAACCAATCAAAGTATTCGTATACTCCTGTAACTCCAACAGTACTGAAACATGCGCAGATTGAGAGAAACGATGAGCACGAGCAGCTGATATACTGAGCATGCGTGTAGTACTGAACGAACAGGTGCTTCTCAGTAAATTAGAATGTAGTGGAAAAGTTCATTTATTTCAGTAATTAAAGTCCAATTGTGGAACATGTGTATTAAATAAATTCAATGCACACAGACTAAGGTAGTTTAAGTCTTTGGTTCTTTTAATTGTGATGATTTTGTCTCACATTTAACAAAACCCACCAATCTCAACAAATTGGAATATGGTGACATGCCAATCAGCTAATCAACTCAAAACACCTGCAAAGGTTTCCTGAGCCTTCAAAATGGTCTCTCAGTTTGGTTCACTAGGCTACACAATCATGGGGAAGACTGCTGATCTGACAGTTGTCCAGAAGACAATCATTGACACCCTTCACAAGGAGGGTAAGCTCAAACATTCATTGCCAAAGAAGCTGGCTGTTCACTAGTGGTGGAAATTTTGATTCTTTCAAGCGATTCGTTCATTTTCAGTTCGTTTTACCAAAATGATTTGTTCAGTGACATTTCTTCATATTACATAAATACGCCAGCAGGTGGCGAAAAAGTCTTATGTTTTATGTCTTAAGTCAACGAACGTATTTACTTGTGAAAAAAAAAATGATTTGGCTTTAATGGAATGTGTGCATAATTTACTTATTTAATAAAATAAAGTATAACTAAGTTGTTCAGATGACCAAAGGCACAAGATTTTCTTGCATAATTAACATTTTAATTGTTTGGTCAAACATTTACATATACAAATCGGGGATTAAACGTGGAGTTATGTTCTGCATGCTAAATATGAATATATAAAAAAGTATATGTGCACAGTATATAACTGCGCTTTGACATCCGCTTTCTGCTGAATGCTGATCGAGATTGACATGCAAAATGGCAGACTGAGCCGGTACACACTCATTCATTTCGTACAAGTTCAGTCATTTCATTCACGAACGAGATGTACTAGTACATTCAACTCGTTCACGAACGACATGTACCAGTTCATTCATTTCATTCACAAACGACATGTAGGCTACCAGTTCGGTCATTTTGTTCACAAACGAGAAGATCTCTCGATCTGGTTCAGACTAAGGCGTATTCGTTCACTACATTCAACAAATCACATGCTCCGTCACATCTCATACTCAACGGCTGTTGGCTCGAGGTTTAGTCATTCTTTGACAGGATGAAACAGTCCACCGAGATACCCGGTGCACTGATATGCGCATGCACTGCTAATAGCGCCGTGCTGCTGTGGATGGAGGAATTTCAGTGAACGAGAAATATGAGTCAATGGATTACGTGAACGAGAACGATTCGTTCACCTAAAAGATTCGTTCAATAAGAACAATTCGTTCATGAACGTAACATCACTACTGTTCACAGAGGCTGTATCCAAGCATACTAACAGAAAGTTGAGTGGAAGGAGAAAGTGTGGAAGAAAAGGATGCACAACCAACCGAGAGAACCGCAGCCTTATGAGGATTGTCAAGCAAAATTGATTCAAGAATTTGAGTGAACTTCACAAGGAATGGACTGAGGCTGGGGTAAAGGCATCAAGAGCAATCAAAATTCTAGCAAAATGTGGTAGTTCTGTATGTTGTTTCAGGGTTAGCATCATCTGAGGTCCTCTGAGGGGTTGGCTTCATCTCTTCTCGGGTGTCCTGGATCCAGACCGGAGCTCGTATAAAAACATGGACGTAGTGTCCGTGATGTCACCCATAGATTCCTGAAGAGCATTTTTGAAGCTCAAAGTGGGCGGAGCGGGTCGTCGCCATCCTGGCAGAGTGCCCCCGCGTGTCACTACTAGATATTCGAAAATGGGCAAAAAAAAAGGTTCAAGGAAAAGAACCGGACTTCCAATCACTGTGTCTTACTGCGTCAGTGCACCATTTCTTGGAAGAACTAATCAAATAAATGCTGTCCAAAATAGAGAACAAGGAAAATCGTGCCACTTTATATGTATTAAAATATACTAAAATATTATGTAAAACAGCGACAATACAAGATAAGACACAATACAAGAAGTTAAGGAGTTAAACGAAACTCCTTTTTTTATCGTTGAAAACATAAAGTGTTGAATATACAAAATAAAATAAATGCCGTACCACCAACGAGCAAAACAACCAGAGAGTGAGCACAAAACAGCATCACATTATTACAATATAGCTCTGTTGCACTATTGCAGGCCACCTATTTAACCAATTAAAAGGACAATAATCGTAATTTCTTAGGTTTAATTAAAATACACGTAGGCTAGGCGATATCGCCTATTGAAGTGAAAAGAGAAAGCAAAGGTAATTTAGAAATATAGTAAACAAGATCAAGTGGTAGAGCATTGCGTTAACAAGCGCAAGGTTGGGGGTTCGATTCCCCAGGAACACATGATAGGTAAAAATTGATAGCCTGAATGCACTGTAAGTCTGCTAAATGCATAAATTTAATTTTATTTAATTTAATGTGGTAGTAATTTAAATTTACAATGTCATCTGCCCCAAGGATGGAAACTTTCCCCACAGTGGAAAAAACATTGTCAACATTATTTTCTGCACACGATATCTTTTAAGACTTCATTACTAAGTCTCTTTAAATAAAAATATGGAAATGTAATGCATTCTATTTAAACAAACCCACAAAACGCCACAGTGTTTTTACAATCAAAAACATAAAAATCAGTTAGTAATAGGCGATTTTTCTACCCTGGTTTTGAGGCCGGTATTACGGTTTAACTGGTGACCGTTATATAAGCAAGGAGCACAGCCCTATTAAAAGCCGTGTTTTATGTGACCCTTTTATAATTTAAGCACCTGCTTCCCCAAAGGTCTCTGCACAGCCCTGACGGTGAAAACTGAAATACTTTTGGGGGGAAGTCGTGGCCTAATGGTTAGAGAGTTGGACTTGCAATCCAAGGGTTGTGAGTTCGAGTCTCGGGCTGGCAGGAATTGTGGGTGGGGGGAGTGAATGTACAGCGCTCTCTCCACCCTCAATACCACGACTGAGGTGCCCTTGAGCAAGGCACCGAACCCCAACTGCTCCCCGGGCGCCGCAGCATAAATGGCTGCCCACTGCTCCGGGTGTGTGTTCACGGTGTGGGTGTGTGTGCACGGTGTGTGTGTGTGTTCACTGCTGTGTGTGTGTGTGCACTTTGGATGGGTTAAAAGCAGAGCACGAATTCCGGGTATGGGTTACCATACTTGGCTGTATGTCACGTCACTTTACTTTAGTATGGGTCACCATACTTCGCTATAATGGCTTACGCACTCTAGACAAAACATACAGTACACGCTAATTGGTGGTTTTTTAAATGAGCGCGGGCTGAATGAACCAATGACGTTTTACTTAATATTTTTGATATTTGTTAATAAAATACTGCTAATAAGAATATATGTTTGATGGACAATATATTACATGCTTTATTTGTGATATAGGTTTATTTTTTCATATATCATTTTTTGTATCAAAATTCAAAAGTAACCCAGCTCGGGCCGGGCAGCCCCTCGCTTCCGTGATCCATGAGTGATCTGTTACATGACATTATGACTCATGTGCTTTTGCATAAATTGAGGTAGTGGTAAAAATGTGTCTGTATATATTACTGGGGAAGCTTCACTACTTTGAAAACAACTATCATGCAAATAAAAAAATAAGAATTATAGCTACCATAAAGTTAAACAGCTTGCAGTAAGTCAGGTGTTGCATTTGTTCTTAAAATTATTCATTTGTTTTTGTCCTTGATGTTGACAGGTCAATATAAGATAAGTTCTTCAGAAAAAAATGTAGTTAGAACAGAATAGAATCATTCTAATTAACTTATGCAATGTTTTGCTAGTGCTGAAAGTAACTATGGAAACTAATACAGTTTATCTATTTAAAGAATGAGAGATGAATGCATATGTCATAGAATATCATTCTTACTATATCACATACACATGTGATAGGCCTATGTTCATATTTTACAGTAATGGCTTGATTTCACAGAATTTTTTTTTTTTTGTCAAACATGAGCATTTAGTTAAAAGAGTTAAAGTTATTTCACATTAAAAAACAAGGAAGTTAAATTGTGGAAGTGTTTATAACTGTATTCTGCTGACTCACTCACTCGCTTCCACGCACTATATCCACAGACTAACACACATTAACCACATGTCTAGCTATAGATTTGCTTGCACAAGTTGTTTGACCACCAAAAGATGAAATTCCATTTCTTTCCAGATCTAAAGAAATCCAACCACAGTGTTTCAGTTTGACTTATATATGGAGCTGCTTGAGTGTCACATGCATTCACTGAATGAAAATAAACACATTTTGGCTTTAGCATAAAGTAGACACTAAACAAAATTATGTCAAATGTAAACACTTAACGAACAAAGGTTATACTACCAATCTATTTAAACACTTGGAGAGCAATTATGTAACCGAATATGAATAGTGCATGGCTTAAAAGGAGGAAAGAGACTGACAAGTGACCAGCAACAAGTGCCTCCACAAAGCAGGTGTCGATAACACAAGCATTTACACATCCTACACAGTCTGAAAATGATTCAAGGAGATGGAAAGAACTGACACCATCTGTTACTACAACACGAAGGATATGGCTCCTATAGCTACCTCTGATAGCAGGTGTACATCTGTTTGACGTCTGCATTTACATCTGCTAGACGTATTTTTTAGAGTGTTTGCTCATCTGCAATATGTCTATAGGACGTTACCTATCAGATGTCAAATAGACATTTAAAAGATGTCTTTAAGATGTTTATGATTTAGAATGTATGTAAAACTGGCATCTTATAGACGTCTATGTTTGTACACAGCAGATGCTTTCCAGAAGAAGTGATCTTTAACAGTCATCTTGCAGATGCAAATCTGGGACAGTGCATTAAAACACCACGTTAAGACTTTTGACAGAAGATACAGTGTGCCATCACAACCATATTTTTCCCAAACTGCACTGCCCAACATCTGATCAAGTAGGACCATGGATGGATCCCCCATGCTGGATAGTGAGGAAAATCCACTGGAATGGTGGAGAAAGCATCATGACCACTTTCCTACTCTAAGTAAGGTGGCAAAAAAGTATATCTGCAAAGTGCATACCAGTCACTAGCTGCCTATCCCAGCCACTAGCTTTCCCAGGAGGAAACACTGTTACATGCCTCAGATCCTGCCTGACACCTGAAAAAGGTAAACATTATAGTGTAGTTTCTTAGTAAGATAATTCATGTTTACATATTTGAATCACAGTTCATTCATTTTTTTTATCTGAAATCTATTATTGACCAAATTAAGTGATTAATGTTACAAAAAAAGTTTCAATATTGATGCGTATGCAAATACAATGATAGAACAAATTGCAGTTTAATAGTTAATGATGGGTCAAACACCCATCAGTCTTTGCTTTGTTGAGTTCCCACTTCTTTTTTGTTGCTGTTTTTATTTTTAAATATTTATTTTAGCATTTTTGCCATTTTTGTGATAGGACAGTATTTAGACAGAAAGCGAAGTGAAAGAGAGGGGGATTGGGAAAGGACACACTTAAGGGGCCAACAGAATGCTTTTATTTTGTTCGTTTTTGTTTGCCGAGGATCGTCACGCAGGGACAGTGAGCAGCCAGTGACACATTGGTTTGTCTCCTGTATTGACAGTGTAAACATCCAATCACAATGTGCTATAGATGAAGTATTTTGCTCCGCCTATATAACGATCGCATCATCCAAACTTCTTCCTCGTCGGCTTTTCCAAGTTTTCACAGCAGCTTTATCAAGACTAGGCTTGCTCTGCAGTGTGTGATGTTGGCCAAAGAGCCAGGCAGAAGAGGAAGAGAGTAGTTGAATCGGTAAAGTGGTTGACAAGGGCTCACAACGGAGGCAGGCATCTAAACCTATCCTAATGTGTGTGCGCGCCA